>NW_009939419.1:33335-50494 GCF_000696875.1 Nestor notabilis | reverse complement strand
AAATTTCTTGCGTCAAGTGTGTTAAAAGCCCTGCCACATCTGGAGCCTTGGGTGTGGCCAGAGCCACATCTGGAGCCTTGGATTCTATAAGCAAATCCCCAATTGATTCCTCCCAGGTCTCTTGCATCAAATGCATCCCAAGTCTGAAGTCCTCATGGCGCAGAGTGCACAGTAGCTCATCCTGCTATAAGAATAACAGTTGTTCAGGCAGATAAGTAGAATATCTGCCTGATATTCTACTTATCTTACTGAGAAATACATGGAATGAAATGAGGGCACCTCATTTCTATCACCCAGTTACCTCCAGAGAATGTTTAAGATGAAAAGAAAGAAATAGAATGGTAACCGTGGAGAAGAATTTGCAGAAACAAAGGTTAATGGAGATATGCCGAGGATGGACTGTGAAGTATGAGAGGGGTTTTGGGGATGGATCTGAGACAGCACCATGCGTATACATGTATGCCTGTGTGATAATTAATTCAAAAGGACAATATCCATCTTCTGCACAAGGTCCCCTGTGGAAAGAATTGGCAAATAAAGACTATAAGGGAAATAACAATGGCATATTATTCAGGGGAGAGGAGCTGAAAGACCTAAGCCCACATAGCAATGGGAATCAGAAATGAAGGAAAAACTGAAGAAGTGTCTCAAAAAAGAAAATAAAAAGCAAATGCTAAATAAGGAAGACTGAGATGTATGAGTAACACATTATGGTTCCATTCATGCACATTATTTCACAACATATTCTTTCTTGCTGACAGCTGTCCAGTATCACAGAGGATTTTAGACCACCGGGATGGAGGAAACATATGGGAGACGATGACACAAAGATAGTGCAGATTAGACTTGAGGCAAGTTGCCTGAATCACTCTTAACACTTCACAAAAGCACAAATAAAACATGTAGAACATTTAATGAAGTCAGTGAAACAAATATTTATCAAATCCAGAGTGCAATCACAGTTATCAAGCTTTATGTCACAGACTCAAAATAGTTCAGATACTAGGATGGATCAGGAATCCTGGAAGAGTGAACAACAGAATGGAAAACTGTATAGGAGAAAGAGCGGAAGATACACCACTTAGACACACACAGGTTGATGGGGCTGGATGGGATCCACCCAAGGGTACTGAAGGAGCTGGCAAAAGTGCTCACCAAGCCACTTTCCATCACTTATCAGCAATTCTAGCTGACTGGTGAGATCCCAGTTGGCTGGAGGTTAGCAAATATACAAGAAGGGCCAAAAAGAGGATCTGGAGAACTGCAGGCCTTTCAGGCTGACTTTGATTCTGGGCAAGGTTATGGAGATGATCATCTTGAGTGCCATCACACAGCAAGTACAGGACAAGCAGGTGATTGGGCCCAGTCAGCATGGGTTTATGAAAGGCACGTCCTGCTTGACTAACCTGATCTCCTTCTATGACAAGGTGACCTGCTTAGTGGATGAGAGAAAGGCTGTGGATGTTGTTTATCTAGACTTTAGTAAAGCCTTTTGACACTGTTTCCCATTGCATTCTCCTAGAGAAACTGGCTATTAATGGCTTGGATAGTGTACTATTAGGGTGAGTGCTGGTCTCTTCTCCCAAGTAACGAATGATAGGACAAGAGGAAACACATGAAGCTCTTCTATCATCCCATGTAGGCTAAGAGATGGGTCTTCTGAAATACCTACCAGAAAGCACAAGTTCTAGACCCAGGTATTTCACAAGGTTTGCCCTGACCTCAGAAGGAGTTTGCAACCTAAAGAAAACCAGAGATCAGGGAATATACTGTTAATAATAATGTATATGTTAGGGAATATATATGTTAGGGAATATACTAATTTCAAATTTAATCTGGACTCTTATACATGGTGTTTCACCCCTTCCTCTCACCCATCCCCCAAAATCACCTCAGCCATGAATAGCAAGACATGCAACTAGAGGCTGCCTTTAGCTGTCACTCAGCCTGGAAGCCAGTTTTCTTTGCTGCAAGTATACCAGCTACATCAGTTAAGCTCTGAATATTCCCCAGAAGTCTCCTGGTGTTTCCGGGAGGATAGACATATTTATCTAACAGTTTGAGAAACAGCACTGCATCGTAAGAAATCCTACTGGTCCACATGGGAATGCCATGCTGGCAGGCACAATGCTGTTATTCCTGGCATGGCTATCCAGATCTGAGGGGGTAGGATAACTACAGCTTGTTGGGAGTGCAAATGCCCCCAGTGGCAGTGGCCATATTTTATTAGGAGGAAAGAAGCTAGGCAACATTTTTTTTCTATCCAGCCCAGTCTTCCAATACAAATAATCTCACAGTCCTGTAATCCAGAGGCACTGATGACCAGAACAACCTCCTCCACCACTGTCAATCAGACAAGTTTATCAAAGCACTGACTTTTAAAATATGTATATAAGGAGACAAATACCAGCCTGCTTCCTGAATGATCCTGCCCGTTTTGCCTCCCTAACTTCTTTGCATCTCATGTTATAGACTGTTCCCTGTCCCCTTTTTCCGTTTTCTTCTCTGTAGTAAGGAGGAAATCTATTACCCTGAGAAGCTGCAACTAAGACCATCCTATAGATAAACTGTGAAGTTAACAGCTATGATGAATTGACACATGTAACTATGTTATAGCACCTGAGGAACAGAGAATTGGACCTCTTTGGCTTACATCAGTGCAGGAGTAGAGGAAGAGGCAGGCTCCAAACTGAGACATGGCATTTCAAAATTGTCTTCATGAACTACAAGACGAGGAGCAGCAGACAACTGCTGAAGCACACAAGACAGACTTCACCTAGCCCAGTGTCATGAGTCTCATGTTAGCCTCTGGAGGACATTATTGGAAAGAATGTAAGGAATATGGTTTCTATGTAAGGTGACCCTTCCTTGGTACCCCCTCTTCCAGCAGTCAGCAGCTCAGGAGCTTTCTCCCGGTAGTCACATTTAATGGCCTGCAGTGGGTCAAACCCCTTTTCAAGCCATTCAGCGCGTTGTACTCCACATCCACAACTGTGTTATATGCTGTGCAAATAAAATTTCCTTTGGCTTGTTAAATTTGTTGCCTGATCATTTTATGAGATGCCTTCTAGGTATGAAAATGTATTCTTCCTGTTAGAAAAAGCACAAGAACAGTGCTCTATTTCAGCTAGTTAAGCAGCCACAATGCAGGTTGGCATAGTTTCAGAGGTGTGTATTACTTGGTAATTCACTGATGTGAATGCCAAAGGCTTCACTTTAAAATCTTTACCTTTTACATCTTATACTCTCTTACCTTTCTAAGGCAGATTGGTTGCTTCCTTTCAATAATTGTAATCTCTGAAAGTAGTTGCCAGACCACAGACCCTGAAAGATACAAAACTTTTTCCTTTCTCACTGTTTCCTGCCTACTGTTAAAACATAGCAACTTTATGTGTTTTCCTTCTAGGCATATTTATTTCATCTGTAACAGGAGGTTAAGCAAAACTTGGTGTCTAGACTGCTACTGCTTCAAAGACCAAACGGCAACAGAACAGAAAATCCTTATCTTATTTGCCTTTGCTAGTAAAAAGTTTGTGTAGTCATGTTAGCTAGTGCTTTTATGCAAGTCTTGGGACCGTTTACACAGCAATCATAAAATGTCTCTTTCCAAACAATTTCTCAATGTGATTACATATCCTAGCCATTATTTGTGTTCCTTTTAGAATTCTTTTAGGTTGGACCAGATGCCACATCTGGGTGGATTTCGCTGGGGCTGGATGACTCCTGAGAATCTGGGAATCTTTTGGTAGTTATGTCTACAAGTGGTGCATCCTATCTTCACTGGACTTCACGAGGACAGTGTGACAGCATTAATGCTGATCAGTCTACAAAGAATGGAAAGCAAACCGCCACTGATAAATATGAAAGATCCTCAGTGAGGACTATGGTATTTTTTAATTTCAGGTTTACAGTGAAATCCACAGAATTCAGAGATGCATAAAACTACATGAATCATCTCTTTCTTGTAGCATTCATCCTCTCCCTTTTTATTTACTGGAATTCACTATGAGTCTCTCTTGCTTTAAGTAGCCTAGTGCCATAATCAGAGAAATAATCCCTTAATCTCTCCTAGATGGTATCCTGTTGTCATTCTCCCCTTCATGTGAAGTCATCTTCAGGTTTACTCAAGCCTATTGTACTTGCAGTACCAGTGTCATGCCTAATACATACATCCTGGGCCCTGACCTTATCTTTGCATAAATAGATAGTTCTTACCATATGCACATCAAATAACCATCACCAGAAGATGGAGTTTCACTACCCAAACCAGGATGCCCGTGTTCTATCTGGTGCATTAGAGCTGGTCTCTAAATAACATCTTATTTTGAAGTATTGTATAGTATAGTGACAAAGGGTCAGTATGCAGGAGTCTCATATACAATTGCTTTCATCTGTAGGGAGAAACTGGACATAAGTATCTGGTTTTAAGTGTGTGAATCAGTGAAAACAATTTACTCAGTATTAGCAGTCTGAAGATTTAGAAAGGAATTTAGAGAATATAGAGAGGGAATTGCCACCTGAGTATTTTCTATTCCTACAAGCACTACATTTAACAATGAAATAAAACAAACCCCACTATTAACCTGGCTGTGAGATGGTCTGATAGTCTGTGTTTTTCGAAGTGTGAAAGTAAAAACCTTTCTTTGAACTAGAAATCAATGGAGATAACCTTTCCCTTTTTCCCTGCTACAGCCTGGAGTTCCAACCCCAGAGCTGGTGCCTGCGTCCTGGTAGTGGAAAGTCCTTGACTGGTGGCAGCAAAGAGAAAATCATCACCTGTTCAGTCACAAACAACACATAGGCCCACAGCACTGTTTGTTAAATAAGATCAGCTAATAGTTGCACAGCGGAGTTTCAAAGCTTCACAGCACGGTTAATGAAAGCTTTGTACGTGCCATGTTCTCACTGAAGCCTTGGACTTTGGGTTTGATCTTTAATGCAAGAAATCTAATGTTGTTTGGACTTACCCAGTTTTCAGAACAAAAAGGAATAGAATTACTAGGAAATGAGTGCAAATTTTGACCTCTAAGCCTGATCCCAACTTTGTTGACAACATTTAAAATAACTTCACTAAATCAGTGTAGATATCCTGGTGTGCAGGTCCAAGAGCAAACCTTAGATTTGAGTATCAGTCCTGACTAAGTTTGATTTTTGGATGGAATTAGGCCTCTGTGTGGTGCAATTAGTATGGGTGATTCAGTCCTAATTGTGCTATTGCTTCCAGAACCTGAAGCTGATACCTAACCTTTCTACATATTAGGCTGTATTAAAGGGAAAGTTTGCTTTAAAAAACTTTTCCCATAATTTTTCAGAGGATGCGACACAGAAGGTTTTTCAAGAACCAGTTATTTGCAGTAGCCCACAAACTGTAATAGGTGAGATTAAGGGTGAAATTTTGTATTTTTTAATGAAGGAGTTCTCACTCAGAAGCTATTTTCCAGAAGAAAAAAGACCATTATAAAGCTCAGTTCGCATTGTAAAACCTTCTCCTTTGCTAGCATTTTCATGCCATGGAGTATATACAACCTTAATTTTTCAACATAGACATACATATGTATTTATGTGTGACATATATGAGCATCCACACCTTTTAATTTCCTTGTATTTCTGGCTTTTATTTTCATAAGGAAAAGAGGAAACATCTTTCCAAGTTTCCATTATAGTCAAATGGTACTCACACTGTTAGACAGAACACTGATTTATGAATGCTCCCTCTCAACAATCACTGTCTTCTTTTTTGCCTAGCATAGGGTCACAGTGCCAGCAATGTGATGCATTGGGTACCCGTAAGAGGTACACCCATGAGACATCACTGCAATGTAGATACCCACATTACCTCCGGTTGGGATATCAGAAGGCAGCTATGGTAGCAAGACAAGTGAGGATACAAGTGCTGGTGAATCTCCCTTTGAGATTTTACCACTCTCCAGCTCTGTGACAAAGTGGGTTTATGCTGAGCTACCAGACCATGAATGACAACAGCTGATCTGTAGGCACCATGTTCCCTTCCAGATTTGCACAGGCTCCCTCTTTCAGCAGAAAGGTGGCAATACGCAACCGAGTGGGGAGTAACACTTCAAGATGCTGCAGATGTTTGTTCGTTTGCAAGATTCAGGGATACCCAGGCTCTCCTGTCTTTTCAGAGCCAGCTTGACCCCCGGCTAGCACTGAATCATGTCTTTCACAACAAAACTGATGGCATTTAGCAGAGAATGCTATTCACATATGTTCTCATCAAGTCCACATTGATTTAAGCCTGTATCCTTTTACCGCTGCTAAAACTCAGAACCATCATTCCTCTTCAGGGCACTAGAATTTCTTGTAGCAGAAGTGTATCTGATGGTGTCCTTCAGAAAAGCCCTTCAAATTGCTTCCTTTATCCTGAGTCCTCCTGCAGTGCCAGAATTTTTTCAGCATAGTAAAAATATTTCATTCATCAGGAGCTTAGTCATCTGATTCGTAGTGCTGATGCTGCCTTTCGGAACAATGGCTGGCTGCCACTCTGTCTGCTTCTGTGGGAGAGCTGCCCTCTGTAATCTTTGTGTGTTTCTTTCTCTCTGTCTCTTTTTAATATCCTTGGCTTTATCATGGGAATTGATTTTTCTAAATGTCCACCTGGTATGTTTTCTCTTTGTTAGAAACAGAGACCAGGTGTTAATTTGTACTGATGTCACTGACTTCAGATGATAATGAGCTCAGAAAGGATGGGAAATCAAAGTGTATTCCACCATGCCTAGAGGAGCAAAACTGCATGGGGAAAATCATGTCTATGGCTGGGCAAAGTAGCTGGAGGGCACACCACCCCTCCCTCCCCATGCCTTTATGTAGCTGCCTTTATCTTCTCTTTAAATGATTGGCATGACCAAAGGACCCCAGGGGAAAAGATGGAGAGAACAAGAAAAGCCCCACAAAGCTGCATCACACATTACTTGTGAATAAAAGAAAGCCAGGGCTGCACAGTTCTGATCAGCTTTACTCTATCCTCTCTGTCCCTTTGGGGAAAACTCAGATCACACGTGTCAGCTACCAGGAGCACAGCAAGAGGTAAGCTGAGCTGCCTTTTCACGTGGAGAGCAATGTGGACACATATTCAGAGTACTCTGATCAAAGTCTTCAACGATGGGAATATGAGGTGTGGAGGATCCCTGAGTCTAAATGCATTTTTTCTTGGCCCAGCTTCCATCCCCAATGATATCATACCCATTCCACTCTCACGTGCATAGGAAAAACTAGCCTGAGGCTTTTTTGAATTACTTGATTTCTCTCTGGCTTCCCTTATGCTTGGAAAGAAAAACAGAAATATTATGAACATAGTAGAAATGTTGGATAGGAAAGAACTTCATGAAGGCTTCTTGATCAGGATATTAACAGCAGCACTGTTGTTGCATAATGTTATTCTTTTCTCTCTAGGACTTGTCCAGAGTCTCCTTTTGTCTCCTTGTCCACATCAGGGATGTAGGGCTATAACCATTGCTTGGGACCAGAGCATTACAGATCACATTTATTGCACTGAGCCTCCCATAGAAAATTTATGATTTCTTTTTTTTGCTTCATTGAAGGTGAGCCTGAGACATACTTGTGCACCTTGTGTACTGGACAGCATGGAGCACAGATAACATGGCAAGCTTTCAGCAAGTGATCATCAAAACTATTAAATGCCAATCAGCTTAGTGGTCTGTTGGCAATGTCTCTCATCACCCAACTGATACAGCTACAGAGAGGTTTTGGAAAAAATATGCTGTCGTTGTTTTTTCCTGATTTATTTATTTATTTCCCCCCGATAAAATTAAAAATCCAGAACTTTAAGAATTGGAATCCAAATTTGGGCTCTTCTGTCAGTAGTCCAGTTCTTCAAATTGGCCTGATTCTCATAGACGCTGAAAGGGTAACATATCCCACTGAAGCTGATGAATATTTGCATATTTTCAGAGTTAAATGATTAACAGAGATATGCAAATTACTGATGATCCAAGATAACTGCTTTATTGTTTTGTACAATTTTTATAAGAGTTGTCACCATGGAAAGGAAGTGAGTTACATGTTTCTAAAAGGCCCTCCTCTGGACTTGCTCCAACAGCTCCATGTCCGCTATGTTGAAGACACCAGAAATGGACACAATACTCCAAGTGAGGTCTCACAAGAGCAGAGTAGAGGGGCAAGATCACCTCCTTCGACCTGCTGGTCATGCTTCTTTTGATACAGCCCAGGATACGGTTGGTTTCTGGGCTCAAGCGCACACTGAAGCCGGCTCTGGATCCCATCCCTTCCCTCCAGCGTATCAACCAAACAGTAGTAAAACTAACCAAAAGTAGTAACTGAAAGTAGTAAAACTAACTGTTATTTCTCCAAACTCCGGGATAGAAATAAAGTGCTGGCCATTCTTCTCGTTCAGCATTGTCCAAGGCCAACTGAGTAGCTTTCACCTCTTCAAACTGACTCGATTCACTCTCTCCTTCAGCATTTTCTGCAACTTGTCGCAGGGGACTCCATACAGCTGCCTTCCATCTCTGATGCTTCCAAAGAACTGGAGGAGTCCATTGGCCTAGATACTTGCCCATACTATCCCACACACCCTGCCACTCATGACTGCCCAGCCTTGGGGAAAATCTCTTGGTGGTCCTCCTATATTGTCGCCTAACCCTAGACCAGACTCAAACTCGACACTGGTATTAACTTTCGAAATTGGATGAGATAGGGTATTCCCAGGGTGGGATGGCTGTGGGTAAAACACACTCCATATGTGTGCCAACATGCTGATCCCCAGCACACCCAGCAAGCAGGTCTCAAGGGTACTCAAAGGCCATCCAAAACCTTCAGAACTCTCAAATTCTGTTGTAAATAGGCTGGTGGTGTAGCGGGGGGTGTAAGGGAATGCCTCCTTTGTCTGTTGACCCCCTGAGGAGAAAAAAAAGGATATATAATTGTTAAAACATTTGATTATATACCTCCCATCCAAGTACTAACCAAACCTGACCCTGTTTAGCTTCCGAGATCAGATGATATCGAGAGTTTTCAGGTTGGTTTGGCCGTAGGCAAAGCATACAGCACCCGGAATTCCCAGGCAGTCTCCCATCCAAGTACTAACTGAGCTGGAGGGCAATTTTGGGCAGGTGCTGCAAGAGGAGGAGAGTGGGGAGGATGCCGGCTATGTGCTCTACAGGGACAGGAAGGAATGGGGAGATATTGAACCCATGCCTCAAAATGATGGGCCAAATCCTGTTGCTCAGATCATCTACAGTGAAAAATTTCGAGATGTCTATGATGTCTATCCCTGCAACTTTAAAGAATTTTAAAAGCCTTTAAATGTTATCATCACCATGTTGGAGGACATAATGAAAAAGTAAGTTCTGGACAACCTGTGACCGTCAGTAATGGGACAGAAGACTTGATTGCCGTAAAGTGTCGGGCAATTTGGAACTGAGTTTAGAGACACTATTACTTCTGCATTGTTCTTCCCTTCAGATATGCTCTTTGCAGGTTCTCCTGCTTAACACTCCTCTGTTTTCAACACATATCAGAATCATCATGGCCACTGTTTTCCCTGTAGGGGCTGTGACTGAACAAAGTACATGCTTATGTACTTGTTGACATGTCAGCTATGTTAAACCCTCTCTTTTTAGTTTTTGTCCTGAGAATTTTATATTTTTAAATCTATATTTTACCCAAAGTTCTTCTTTACATTAACTTCTGGCTGAATACCTTCAGCAGTTCACACATTAGAAGGAAACATATGTCACTGGTATGAGGAAAAGATGTATCAAGAAGGGACAATTATCTGAAGCAACACCAACAACCTGATCTAATTTCTCTGGCTAGAATGGTTTTCAAGTGATGACATGAGCATGGGCCAGATCTGGATTCAGTGATTCTAGTGTAGATCTGAAAAGAATGAGGAGTCTCTGGTCTATGCCCTGACTTAAAAGTCTCCTGAAGTTAAGAGAGTTGAATTAAAAAACCTGAATTTCCCTCTCTGAATTTAACAGCATTGCCTTGGATTTACGTCTGTGAAGCTGAATATTGCCAAGAGGAATGATCATGGTGAGCTTCTAATATTTGTTGCTGGAAACAATCCAGGAATGATAGAGAAACCAAATTTTTACAAAGCATTGAAACTGTCCTCTAGGTACACTATGTAGGTCAAGGTACTAGGCATTAGTGGAAGTTAAATGGGTCCTAGGCCTTTTTAATTGTCTGATCCAATGACCCTCTCATTTCAATCATTTCATGTGAGCTTCTTGAATCTCTTTCAGGCCAATAAAGAAAGCAGGAGTATAAATGACTTAAAATCCAGCTAGGGTCCAGATTCCAGCTTGAATAAATAATATATAAATACATTCACTTTTTATGCTAGTTGCAAATGATTGGTAGATTCCCACATATAAATGGAACTGTTAACCATCCAGTCTGGAAAGGCGCTGAATGCCTCCAACAAGATGGCAAGAACCATTAGCTGCCACAGTCCATTCTGATGAACACTTTACAGTGGAGTTCTGTGATCTACTGTTTTTGCTAAGGAAACTGCTTGTGAGCTGAGAAATCAGCATAGAAAGGAAGTCAGGTTTCTTGCTCTCGGAATGCATAAGGGCTTATACCATTTTATAAGCAAAAAATTTTTTAATAGCATGGAATTTAAGACTAATCCACCCTCAAAACTGTTTCCTGGTTTCCTTTCATTCTCAAGGATGACTCTTACCTCTCATACAGACAATCAGAAAATACTGTGAGCCTTCAAAGGAACTTGGAAATCCCTAACTGCTTTTATAGAATGGCTGAGGTGCTCACTCTCAGTCTAAACAAAATATTTTCTGGTGGGGGGAAAAAAGTGTGTAAGAGCAAGTGTATATGTGTACATATGCACATGCATGTGAATTTCCTTCCTGCATCTCCACTGAAAGTTAAGAACTGCTAAACAATAAGTAAATTTTGTTGCTGTTTGGTTAAATGAATGTAACAAGGTTTAGGGGAATTATCCAACCTATTTCAGGTACATGATGGATATATGTTTTGAATTCCATGCTGGTTTATTTATCTTTTTTACAGTAAGAGTGGGTGAGTATTATTTTAGACTAACTGTGCAACTGGCTTGAGGAATCCATACAGCTGTTTGTTTTGAAGTCACAAACCCATGGTTCCTATTCTAAGGAAAGCACTGCAGAAACATTGTGTCTTCTGCATTCCTGACCTTTTCAGAAGCAGGTGAAATTTTGATGTTTGATATGAAAAAAAGAAAAAAAAAAAACAAACAAAAGCCAAAGTAAAGCCTTTAAATTCCTGTCCTAGAATCAAGTTGAAGTTAATTACTAACAAATATTCCCCTTGAAGTCTGCAGATATGAATTTGTCAGCAGATGATGCCTCAGACATTGACCCCTTTGTCAAGGTGAACTTAATCAACCCAGATAATTTGTTGTTTACCTGATGGAATGCTGGAATGGAGCTCTAATGACAATCTTCTCTAATTCCAACTGCTGTGTAAATATCATAAAAACATACAGTAAAAATACGACCCCGTTCCAAGCATGAAAATATTGTCCTTTGTGATTAGTCAAATGAAGAGAAGGGAACGATTTTAGTGTCAATGCTGGGGTAAAAAAAAAAAAAGAAAACATTCAGCAACAGGAGGTTATACTGATGTTCATTTTCAGTACCTCCCATGCTGTTTTAGCTGAGTTAACATGCTTTGGAAGCCTCTAGGGCTCTGCAGACTGGTGTCTATCTGTAACTTGGATCATTGTGCCTTTCATCCCATAGCTTAGAAAGGCTCCCTTGACATCAGATTTACCTCTTAGAATACAGTCCTTAACCATAAAGTCCTGTCAAAGAAGGGCTGACAAAATAAAAGACAATCCAAACAAAGTAATATATTCTACAACAGATAACAATTAAGATACATGTTTGTTATCTCAATATTTCTTTTGCTTTGACTCATTCCTTCATCTTTTTGGCCATCTTTTTTTCCCAAATGAAGCTTCTGGCAGGGCACATTGCAGATGACATAAAATCCCCTCGTGGAAATTACTTTATCTAGCTTTTGATATCCACACTGTAAGTTTGTGTCTGAGCTTCTTATCCTATTATAGTCAACTCCAGTACAGTGAATAGTTTAGAGTGTAATTGAACTGACAAAAAGCTGCTGTCTGCTTTAGGATGAGAGGAATCACACGTTGAAGTCTTCTGAGTTTATTGACCTTCCCTCTATTGACTATGAAGAGAGCTCATGGTCAGAAGTTTAGATATAGAAGTCCACACTGCAGTGAGATGTATCCCCTCCCTCTTGACTCTAATGAGATGTTGATCAATCCCTTAATATAAATGTGTATGGGGCTCTGGATCTTCTATTTCTTCTTTAAGACAATGAAGAAGCAGTTAGAACCCTATGAGTAGCATAAATGTTGTTCTGTGTCCATAGAAGTACTGTAGTGAGTCACTAACCTTGCAGCTCCTTTCATCACCATGCAGATAACAAACATCAGACATGACTTAAAATTCCCTGGTATACTTGTTGTCAACATGAAAAAAAATTACCTATATGAGTTTTCTGAGTGGGAGATGGAGGATAGCTTCAGTTCATCTTTAGCTGGTAGGTTCATGATATAGATACCTCTTCTGGAAAGACAATAATCATATGTTCACTTGTCTTCCCTTGATAGTGTTTGTAGGTAACTTAAAGCTTTCCCTGATTCTTTTTGGTGTTTATTTGATTATTTTTGTTACCATTTCATGTTCTTGCTGGATAGCTCCTTTTTCAAAGTGCAGCAGTAGCAGAGACAATAGGAAGCCAAGGAACATCCTGCTGCCTTCTCCCTCCATTTTCTGTATTCTTTTGCCTTCATGGATTTTACCTAGTTACTTTGGGGGATTTTCAGCAGTATGTACAGACTGATGGATATCTGCTTCTTGAGACTGACTTCAGGTTCACAGAATGGTTTGGTTTGGAAAGGACCTTAAAAGTCAGCTTGTTCCAATCCCTGTGCCATGGGCAGGAACACTTCCCACTAAACCAGGTTGCTCAAAGCCCCATCCAGCCTAGTCTTGAGCACTTCCAGGGATGGGGCAGCCACAGCTTCTCTGGGCAACCTGTTCCAGTGCTTCACCTCACTTGTAGTGAAGATTTTTTCCCTAATACCTAATCTAAATATCCACTCTTTCAGCTTAAAGCCATTACTGCTTGTTCTGTCCCTAAATGCCCTTTTATAAAGCTCCTCACCACCTTTCTTGTAGGCCCCCTTTAGGGACTAGGAGCTGCTCTAGAATCTCCCCAAAGCCTTCTCTTCTCTAGGCTGAACAACTCCAACTCTCTCAGGCTGTCTTCATAGGAGAGATGCTTCAGCCCTCTGATTATCTTTGTATCTCCTCTGGACTCATTCAAATGGGTTCATGTCCTTCTAATGTTGGAGACCACAGAGCTGGATGCAGTTACAGACAGTCCTACTAGTTTGTGAATGTCTGTGAGATCACTTTAACTTCAGCAGTGATGCTTGTCTTAATCAAAATAAGTAACAATGCCTTACTAGTTGGAACAGGAAGAACTGTGTAGATAAAACACTGCCTCTGTTATAGAGGAAAGGTTGGCAGATTAGTTGTGAGTTTACATTTGAACCTTGAGGCATGGGACATTATGTAGACAGAGGATGAAGAATTCCTAACTATGGAATAGCCGTGTCATATGTTTTCAATTTGAAATACGGCCACACGGGATGTAAATGCAAACCAGGCTGGTGGAAGTCAAAATCTCCTCCTTTCAAGAACCACAAAATGACTTTTTGGGAAGAGATGGTTCTGTTCCACTGTGAAGTAGGTGGTGGACATACAATAAAAAGATGTCAGAAAAAATTCCCAAATGAATGAGTTATATACTTTATCCTGTGAACACTCTTAACTGCAGTAATTACATATGTATTTCACAGTGCATAAAGCAGGGACAAAAATATGCCTCTGACTTGACTACATCATGAACATCAGGCCACATCTGAAGGAAAGATCTTGAGGCCAAATGAGAACATGTCTATGGCAAGGGTGGTGTGACTAAAGAGGAATACCTTTTGTGCCTCTATCAAGGCTCTATCAGTGTGATACAAGAGCCATATGTGACTAATAAATTATGATCTTGGTTAATGGTTAATTGAAATGGTTAATCTTCTGTTACCTTCTTTATCTAAAACATTTTTTCGAAAGTGATTTGATAATATCCTTTTTTCCTAATTAGAGAACCTTTCTATAAATCATTCTTGGAGGAAGATGATAGACTGCTGGTAAGAACGCTGGGCAGATTAGGTTTAGTTTAGTGACTATTTTAGGTCTTCTGTGAGAAGATGTTGAATATGTTGCAAATTACTGTGGCTACTTAAAACATTGCCTGGAAAATAAAAAAAATGATCTAGTGATCAGCTAGGTGACCATTACTATTTGATTTCCTATTTTAAGCAATGCTTCAGTGCAATGTACCTATTCTTCCAATGAGTCACTGTGAGAATTTCACTATTATAACAAACACTTTTTTTTAACCTTTGGAACTATGTTTTAGACACAGTGAAATAACAGAAAGGTGGAAAAATCAGGTAAAATCTAGTTCTTAAATGAAAAAAAAAACAACAACCTTTTTAAACTCTGCACTCCTGATGATTTTAGCTGTGAAATAGCTAGCAACGTTATTTTTACCTACTGCTCAGGTAGCTGAGGTAGTAAAAAGAACCAGATTTATACATTTTTCTATCTGCAATGTTCTGATTTTGAAAGGCAAAGAGACACTTCTCACCAGCCCATGGCACCTGTAAAAAATCTAAATCCCAGGTTTTTCTTTATAACAACATTTTAGCACTTAGTGCTAACTGTTGATGACTACATTTACACAATAAAACTCAACTACTTACTCCTGATGCTGATGCTATGGTTACACATAATAACATAACTTCCTTGTTCTTGTACTGGTGATGACAAGAGTTGTTATGATGGGTCAAGACAAAAAGTTATAAAGTCAGAAAGACTCTTCTGAAAACCAGTCTCTGTTGTGGTTGAGTAACACTTGAAGCAGAAGTCCTGGATCTTCTCTCTAAGAACTGAAGAAAGATTAAGGTTTTAACTTTTTGATAGTCTTAAAAATGTTACGTGTCATTCATGTATTTTATGACATTTTAAAACCTAGCTATGTGTATATGTATTTTTCTAATTATTAATCCAGATTAAAGAACAAAACAATTTTAGGAAGAAGTGGTGAAATCAGATTTAGAGGGTGATTAGATCCAATCCCACTCAAAGGCTCCCAGCAGACTGAAAACCAAAGCTTCCTTTTTATCTCAAAGCCATGCCCAACTCTGTTAAATCTTCCTCCTCTGCTTAGGTCCATCACAGCTCATCCCACACCCTGAATACACCTCTGTCACCTGGAAAAGTCTATGCTTTCAATGAGGACTCAACCCCTAAGGCCAGATGATTTTACAGATATGCAATGTTGGCATGTACATGTCACTTATATCATAGTAGTTTACTTGGGATTTTCCAGGAATCTGTCTGGCAAATCACCACAGTAGTGTTTCTGTCTAATCCTTTCTGTTGGGAGATGATGCAAGAGAAAAGTATAGAGAAAAGGTAGGTGTTTTCTTGTGGCCTACAGCTTTTGTAACATCTCCTGTAAAGCTGAAAGTTTTTCTTGTCCTTGCAGTACCTGACAAAAGGAAAGATACAAACTACATTCCTCAGGCCTTCATTTCCAGCAGCTCTCTAGTAATTTTGCCAAGCCACAGGGAGCAAAAAGCCCTGGGCCAAAATCCTCTCTCATTTACAACTACATACTTTTAAAGATAAAGCAAGCAAAGTTAACACAATTTCACAGCAGTGAAAGTAACCTGAGATCAGAATTTGATGAGCTGCTTTTGGTTGTCTCTCAAGGAAATTAAAATGACATGTAGTGACAGGACGAGGGGAATGGCGTTAAGCCAAAAGAGGGAATATTTAGACTAAGTATTAAGAAAAAAATCTTTACAATGAGGGTGGTGAGACACTAGAACAAGTTGCCCAGAGAAGTTGTGGATGTTCCATTCCTGGAAATCTTCAAGGCTGAATGAGACTTTGAGCAACCTGGTCTAGTGGAAGGTGTCCCAGCCCATGGCAGGGGGGTTGCAAAAAGGTGACCTTTGAGGTCCCATCCAAACCAAACCATTCTATGATTTTATGAATTCAGAGGTATTCAAACAAACTTCATCCTAGGCAAGTGCTTAATGTATCTGCATATTCATGCTAACTATACAGATTTTCTCACCATATTCTCTGACACTGACCAACCCTGCTCAGATGTCATGCTTCATTGGGTGACATGGTTTAATGTGAGGTGTCCCTGCCCATGGCAACAAGGTTGGAACTAGATGATCTTAAGGTCCTTTCCAACCCTAGCTATTCTATGATTCTATGGTTTATTATGTAGATTACATTAGTGCCAAATCATGAGCTTTTCCAAGATAATGGAAAGCTGTAGAATTCATAGTTAAAATACAACACTGCTAAATGCATCTGCTCTAGCACAGAGTCCCGATCAGCAGGATAAGTGTTACAGAGAGGCTGTGCTGGCAACTGAAATAGTCAATGGATGGAGCAGCTGCCCCACAAAGTGAGACTGGATGGGCTTGTGTGCTTCAGTTTCAAGGGAGAAAGAAGGCTGTGGGGATGGGTATGGTGGAGTTTTATGGAATCATGAAGGGGTGGATAAGGTAAAGATAGAATGTTTTTTCATAAGTCTTCACAAGACTAGAATTGTGGAGTCTTTGATTAAAATAAGTTCATGATTGATTTAAAAAAGTTTAAAGAAAGTACTTCTTTACATAGAGTGTGGCAACCTTCAGGACAGAGAGTTATGGAGACAGACAGCAACGACCCTCTAATATCCCTAATTGGGTGGCTGCAGAAGCTGAGGCAGCATGAGGTAAATGGGTCACAGGGTTCAGGTGTGCTCCTTGTATAGCATCTCCTAGTGCCCCTGCAAGAGCCAAAATGCTGAATTAGGCTATTGTGGCCAGTAGGGCTTTTTGTTGTTGTTATTTCATTCTCAATATTTTTTGCAATATTTTTCCATTCAAATTATGAGGAACATTTTAACTGGCTTGTGGTGTCCACTAGAGTGCTGTTTTGATGGCATGCTGCTGAGGGTATGCATTGTATGGCCTGGAGTGC
>NW_009939419.1:16629-33304 GCF_000696875.1 Nestor notabilis | reverse complement strand
GCAGGAATGAACGTGCAAAGCTTTCTGAGACAATCTGGAGGACAGTACAGGGGAGAAGGAGCCAAACTTCTTCAGTGCCATCCAGGCAGAGTCCCTCCTGTGAACTGTTGAGACCCAGAGGCACACCCAGGCTTTGTTATGGAGGGAAATCATTGCTTCCCTGCAAAAGAAGTGTCAAGAAAAGTAACAGTTGTGACATTTATGAACCAAGCAGGGATAAGTCAGAGGACCAGGACACATGTCTGGGACCAGAGTATGAACATAGCTGGAGTAGATTTCACCTCTACTCTTAGCTAGTCCACTGTACTGAAAAAGACAGTTAGAGCCAACAACGGGAGCCTGCATGGGGTCACATAGCTGACTTCCCTCCCCATTTGGTTACAAGGGCCAGCACTTAGTTAAAACTGAGGCCTCTTTTTTCCATTGTCCTGCATGGAGCTGGCAATGAATAGGCTCCTGGGGTTGTGGCTTAAGGGGATTGTCACAGAAAAACCCCATGCTTCATACAAAAATCCGGCACTAAAAACTGTGGCGCTTTAAAAGACTAATGAAGAGAAGGTGTTGAGCTTTAATTAAAGGTTTTCTCCATGTATGAGGCAGAAGAATCATAGCAAATTTAGGTGAAAGCTTCAGCTTCCTCAACATGAACATAGCAGGGTCACAAGGAAGCTGTTTCTAATTGCCTGAGCCAGCAGGAAAAGACGACAGTGAGGAAGGGCCCCTATATGGGAGCACATGATGTCCTGCTCCTGTTTTTTCTCAAATCCACATGTTCCTGTGGCTATGGTAAAAATGGTGTTCAAGTGGCTGCTATGATTTAATTGCATACACAGCTTTACCAGCATTACTAATACGCTCATTTGTACATAGACTTTTTGGCCTTCATAGAGACAATTTTTTGCATGATGTGGCATCAGAAATAGAAGGATATGGGCTTTTGTGGCATTATTCTCCTCTCTACAGGAGCATATGATTGTAATGTCTGCAAATAAGCTTGCCTGGGGACAAAGGTTTTTCTATTAAGATTTTCTATGAGACCTCACAACCTTCAGAATTACTATGAGACTTGTGTTGTCAGTTGACTCACACAGAAAAATCAGGATGAGATTATTTGCTTCCTTATGTCTGATTTATTGCTCTATTTTTCAGACCACTGCTCTCGTAGGTCATGGATGACAATATGTGTTTCAACATCTTTTTGTGGGGAGCAGGCAAACAGCTCTGAATGTACCTTGCTGGATATACAGTTTTAAATATGCAGCTCATTAACCTGTCCAAGTAAAAATTGCAATGTAATGAAGCCCCAATAGATCACTCTTCATTTCTGCCCCTCTTTTCCAGTAAAATACATTCTGTCTATGATGTTGATTGCATCTCTAAAATTGTCTGCTTCCTTCCTGCCTTTATAAATAGTTTCCTGTTTGATGTGTATTTACTTTCATTTTTCTTTTTAGTTTTGATCTCACTTATTGTAACAATGATAATAATTTGCTATAGATATTAGGTCTTTACTTAAAATGGAATTGAGACACTTATATACAGTTCCTGGAAATATTTATGCAATTTTCCATGTTGTTTAGTGCAGTTGGTCATTTCACAACAGTAGCCTAAAGAGAGATCTCATCTCAGATTAACTTTTGTTAGTTTTGTCTGAGCTTCACTTGGAAAATTCAATCATATCAAAGTTTTTTCAGAGGAACTCAGAGTGTGTGAACTACTGCAAATTAAAATCAAGAAAGTGGTCATATGAATTTCTTGTAAACTAAACTAACTGATATTGTGTCGTATATTATAGTCTAACCTCTACCTTGGAGAACAAGTTTTTAGCCTCTCTGTGTTTATTGCAAGTTATTGACTAAATTATTTATAACACAAAATCATTAATATCTGTACTCTTCCACACTATTTTGATATATCGCTGTGGTTAGTTGACCCTGGCTGGATGCCAGATGCCCACCAAACCTGTTCTATCACTCCCTTCCTCAACTGGACAGGCGACCAAAAGCACAACAAAAAACCTGTGGGCTGAGATAAGAGCAGGGAGAGATCACTCACCAGTTACCATCATGAGATGGTCCACCATGGAATTCCATAAGCTACAGGTGAATATCTGCTCCACATGGACCTCCATGGGTTGCAGGGGCACAGCCTTCCTCACCATGGACTGCACCATGGGCTGCAGCTCTGGCACGTGGAGCACCTCCACCACTCCTTCTTCACTGACCTTGTTGTCTGTGGGGCTGTTAGGTATTCGCTCTCCTCTCTCTTCCGACTGCTGATGGTGTTGCATAGGTGGTTGGTTTCCCTCTTCTCCCCTCCTTTTTAAATATATTATCCTAGAGGTGCTACCACCATCACTGATGGGCTCAGCCTTGGCCAGAGATGGGTCCATCCTAGAGCCATCTGGCATTGGCTCTATTGAACACAGGGGAAGCTTCTGGCAGCTTCTCATAGAAGCCACCCCTGTAGCAACCTCCCCACCACCAAAACTTTGCCATGTAAACCGAATACAATTGCTCCTGGTGTAGCAGAGATATTTTTAAGGAACTGCATGGATTTCTTCATATGTCCAAAACTTTCCTCTGCAACCATTCAGGCAACAGGTATCATGTACCTTAATAGTAGATTTTATACATCTATGGGGTAAAGATATTCAAAGCAGCTTTTAAAAATTCATTTCTGTATGCCAAATGTGTGCTTATGAATGCTCCAAAGCAGTTAATCAGAAACCGTGGTTTGTTTTGTCCTCATTGTGACCAACAAGTGATCGCACTTATAACTGCCCATTTGGTGTGTGCAATAATGTGTTCCCACTTTCATAGTGTTTGCACTTCTTCATGCATGTTTCAGAGAATACAAACCAGGACCTCACAGTTTGCAATGGAACAAATGAGGCATAGTAGCAAGTCGTTAAGACTGGCTTTGCATGCAAATTCCTTGAATCATAGAAATGTTGATTGCTAGGACAAAGCAGTTTGATACACTGATTAATGCTTTAAAAATTATTTTAAAAGTTGCCTATTAGCTATAATTTCTCTCTTGTAAGCTTGGTGAACAGGTGGGTTTAGCCCTTAAGATCTGCTGGCGAGCAAGTTTTCTTTTTATTTACGTTTTTAATTGCTCAGTTGTCACAGCCAGCCATGATACAGAAGTGACTCCATTGAATAATTTGGCTTGGCATTTTGGTGTCCTTTTTCAAAGCTCCATGTTGTTTGGCTGATCTTGACCTGTGCCAATGCCACTCAGCAACACGTACCTCCTTTTTTAACTACTTTTTTACTACTCTACTAAAGAATTATATTCAACCTGAGTATCTAGTTTCTTATATGCATCCATCCATAACTCTCCTGGTTTTTTCTTTATGTCGGCAAGGTCAGACTCATTCCTCTTCTAATTATACATGGTACCTACTCAAATCTTTAGTGCTCAAGCATGTCAGCTGTTGAACTAATTACACCAGTGTGAAAGTCAAAAAAACCAACCAAACTCCACCCCAAAACAATGAGAGAAGGAGGAAATATAAAGAATTTAAGCCTTTAAGAGGAAAAGAAAATGGTTCTGATTCTTATTGTCACTGAAAGTACTAAGTCCACTCACTATTGTTTCAGCTGTTAAACAGTTTGGGGACCTGTTTTGAATTTATGTAAAAAATACCAGTATTCACTTTTCACTCTTTCATATTAGCATTTAGATGAAAGCTATAAGGTTTTCATCAAATTAGTTACCATCAGGGCAGCATCTGTGTGTCTGAAGCAGTGGAAATCTCCAGTCTTGTCCACTGAAGTTATTGTCTTACCTTTTATAAGACTGCTAAGGACTTCCCATCAAGGAAACAGTGTACTAGCTTGTATTAAATAAACAGTTGTCAGGGCCTTGCTGAAGAAGGTGTAGTGGAGTGCAATTAATTTTCCATTTGCATTGTAACTCTTCCTTCAGGGCAAATATATTGAGAAATTTATGATGAATCACAGTTGCTTTTCCAGCTTAAAATCTCTATGTGCTATTTGATGTTTGAATAAAGACCCTATACTTCATGCTATGGGTCTTTAATGGTAGAAATCCTCTCATTTAGCAGTGGGCAAGGCTTAGACATATTGATTCTTTTGTATGTAGCTAGTGTGTGTAGTTCCGTGCACTTCCTTAGAAGGGGACAGGGAGGGGAGACCTGTGCACAAAAGGTAGCGTTTTATTTTAGTAGGGTTTTGACTATCTTTCCACGTTTTCTGATTTGGGTTTACTTTGGGTTAAAGACAGTCAGTGTAGTACTTGGTACTTAGAAGATGATATGATTAATGTTGTGGATATTAGGTATAAAAGCAGGCCTGCAAAGACCCCTAAGTCAGCTTTCCCACTAATAAACACTTTCTGCCTGTATGTACCCTGGTGTTCATACTTACAGTTAATACTACTCTATTCTATTCAATGAGACCTGGCCTCAGACTGAGCTTTCTCAGCTGATTCTGAACACCTCGGGAGCAGAGGAAAGGACCTGTATTTTTCTGGTCGATTTTGCTCTAAGCAGAGTTAAGTGTGAAGTGTGTATTTAATCAGTTTTGGCAGTGGAGTATTCTACAGTTGTTCTACATGGTGGCCACAGTATGAGAGCGCTGCTGTTAAGCATTGTGTTCTAATGCTTAGACTTTTGCAGTCTGTTACACTTCACAGAAATCAAGTAACAGCAGAACCATCATCTTTGGTATAGGTCGATGAAAGCAAAAATCTGTGTTCAACACTGCTGATGAGAAGCTCTTTTTGCAGTTGGAACAGAATGGACTGGATTTTAGTTTTTAAGTAACATTACATCTGACTCCCTTCTGCACCATGAAGTGAAAGTGGGATAAATGATTATAGCAATAATTGCACAGCACTTTTAAAGTTTGTTTTTGAAACCGGTTAATTAACTTTTGTTCATATTCCAAAGTCGTTCATGTACCAGAGTGAAATTATTCAGTCATTTATTTATTCACAGAGGAATACCAATCAGCTACAAAATTTGTAAATTGTTTCTGAGTTCATGGCTTTCAGCTAAAAAAATTACTAAATAAACCAAAAAGTTTCTCACTTTTAAGACAAACTGGCTTTTATTTTGAAAGGTGCAATTACATTTACCTAATTTTGCTAATAAAACCCTCATGAGCTATATATTTCAGGTTGAAAAAATACATTCCTCTTAACCCAAAATTATTTGGAAATATGAATGTTTTGAACAGATTAAAAAAAAAAAAAAATTTCAACCTTGTATTAGTCAAAATATTTTGGGGGTTTTTTAGTGCAGGTTAAGCCCTGTGTTACACACAGCCTTTTTCATGAACTTGGGTTTAATATTTAGGTTAATCGGTCTGATTGGAGGATTGCATTAAATTTCCTTTCGTTATGAAACCAGACGAAACAAAGTAATGCAGCCCAGGGATTTTGTTCACACTCAAACTAGAATGAGAAGAGGAAAAGCAGATGTGAACTGAACTGGAAGAAACATCACAATGGACATATGCATAAAACTTGCATTGAATTTGAAGAAAGCTGGACCTGAAGGAAGTTTTAAGTCAAGTATTTTCAGGTGAGGTTGACCTTTGTAATAAATATACTTGGTCTTGTTGTCTCATCATGATGTCGTCCATTCATGTGGTGATTGGGATGGGATTGATATTTCACAACAGGTTCAAATGTCAAGTTTGGGCAATTTTTGACTTGTTAGCAGTTTGGAGGACTGTGAACTAGGTAGGGCTGGTGAGCCTACCATAAATAGCACCAGAGCTATCAAATGTGGAAATTTGTTATCAACAGAAGTATGCAAAGTTCAAGAACATTATTATTACATTCAAATTGGGTCAGTTTGTCATAAAAGAGGTCTGAGAAAGATTATATCATTTCCTGACATAAAAAAAAAATTGAGTTCTTTGATGATAGTGGAGTTTATCGGCTTCAGAGTGTTTCAGGATTATGGCATGCCTGTAATATGAGGATATGTCATTAACACTGTAGTAAAAGAACCAGGCTCAAAGAAATTTAACCTTCTAGAATCTCTGATGAAAATAAAAGCACCCACTTCTTAATACTTGCCTTTGTGTCTAACAAGGTGTTTTAGAAGCTGGATTAATTTTTAGTACCAGGAAAAGAATCCTCCTTTTTCACTGAAAAAAATCAGGATTTTGTAAGTGAAGGCTTAATGTTTGTATGTAAAAGTAGTGACTGCAGAAAATATACAGTTCCTCAAATTCAAAGAAATTCTAAATGCGGAGTTATAAATGTAAGATTTGAAACCAGCCCATAACATATGAATGTTAAATCTTCCAGATTTTTATTGGATACATCTGCAATTTTTGTTTCATTGTTATTAATTTCTAAATTGGTGCCTTTGGAGATGACCTTAAATTATGGTAGCCTTTAATTTTCATCTGTTTAACCATGATGAGAGGTTTTTTCTCTTCTATCAAAGCTTAACATGAAGAAAGATAGGACTGGCTACTTTCTTCTATGGGATGAGTTTTCCACGATACAGACTGCTCAAAGTTACAGTGGGGGCTAGATAAAATATAGCAATTGACTTTTCAGGAGACTTAGGTAGGAGTATTTTAACACTCAAAAAAACCAACCCCAAAACGGTAAAATTATAGTTACTACGAAACAGATGGGAATAAAGCATTTTTTTATCTGCAGTTTTAAGGTAAATGAGGTCCGTGCATTTTTTGCAGTCTGCCATTAGTCTTCAATTGTTTTATGAATCTAAAATATTCCAGTTCTCAAATTTCTAATTTCTCAGTAATTCACAATGTGGTATCGAATCAATTAGGGAACCTAGCCTAATGGATCCAATCACATAAATGAAAACATATCTCTATACTTTTGTTTATGTTTTATTTCTACAATGCATCTTGATCAAACTCTTTACAGATGCAGACATATTGTTCTAAAATTCCATATTCTAAGACATTTATTTCCATTATTGCCTGTGCAAAATAATATGTACCCTTTCTGACACTAATGATCTGGTCTATAATTGTACCATAAATTTTTAATCTCTAAATTTTTTTCCAAACAATGGGATAACCATAATGGCAATGTCTCTAATCTCAAATCAGAAGAGAAAAAAATTAACCTTCATTTTCTTCCTTATGCCTGCCACATTTCACCATATAATCAGATTGGTTTTCTTTAAATTAATGTTGGTGCCATGCTGTTTTTCTCTATTTGCAGGTATTAATGAATAAATTTAAACTCTGAATCACAGGGTTTTAAATTGGCTGAAGGAATAAATGTATAGCTACATTCATAAATATATATCAGAGCAGTCAAAGGCTTTGCTATATATTCTACCTTGATGTGTATGCAAAATTTCCATTACTCTTAATGGGAGATAATGTGGGTGCTTTGAGGGCACAATATATTCCAGGCAGTATCCTGTAACATGTTTTTTTCCTACTAGTCCCATTTTTCCTTCTTTGTATGCTGTTTGCTACTGTAATGTAGCATTTGAATTTAAATTTGAATTTTAGGAACTTTACTGAAAGCAGTAACAACACTTATACGTTATCACAACAGAAAGATTTTGCAAGATTCACAATGGGTACATCTGTACTAGGAATCCAAACACAGCAAGAGCACAGACCAAAGTCTGGACAATCCCAAGCACAAATACAGGCTGGGCAGAGAATGGATTGAGAGCAGCCCTGAGGAGAAGTACTTGTAGATGCTGGATGACAAGAAGCTCAACATGACCTGGTAATGTGCACTTGCAGCCCAGAAAGTCAACCATATCCTGGGCTACATCAAAAAAAGCATGACCAGCAAACTGGGCGAGGTGGTTCTCCCCTTCTGCTCTTGTGAGACCCCACCTTGAGTACCGCATTCAGCTGTGGGGGTCCCAACATAAGAAGGACATGGATGAGTCCAGAGGAGGTCACAAGGATGATCAGTGGGCCGGAGAATCTCTCCTATGAGGGAAAGTTGAGAGAGTTGGGGTTGTTCAGCCTGGAAAAATCTAAGAGGAGACCTTATAGAAGTCTTCCAGTACCCGAAGGGGGAGACAGTCAAGCTGGAGAGGGACTTTTCACAAGGGCATGTAGGGATAGGACAAGGGGAAATGACTTTACACTGGAAAATGTTAGGTTTAGATTAGATATGAGGAAGAAGTTCTTTACTGTGAGGATGATGAGGCACTGGAACAGGTTGCCCAGAGAAGATGTAGCTGTGCATCCTGGAAGTGTTGAATGCCAGGGCTTTGGGCAACCTGGTCTAGTGGAAGATGTTCCTGCTTGTGGTAGGAAGCGTGGAGCTAGATGATCTTTAACGTCGCTTCCAACCCAAACCATTCTATGGTTCTATAATATGTTTGGCCAGATGTAGGTGCCTATATTGCAGACACACATGTTTAAGCAGATGAAGCTCTCCTTAATTTCTGTTCAATGGTTAGGAACACATACAATAATAATGAAAAAAAGTCATGATAATGGTGGTGGTGGTAGCTAAGGGGCATTGGCACCACGATGGTGGTGCAGGAAGATGTCAACGTGGCAGGAAAAAAAATTACTTAACTCTATATACATGCTGAAGACCAGACAATTAAAGACAAAAAGTACATCATGTTGGAAATATTTTCTCAGGATGTTTAGTGCCACAGCTTATTACGAAAGGCTAAATAAAAGTTTCTTTATGTCAGTGAGATGTTCACAATTTTTATTACCACTCAAATCATAAAAGCCTTTAAAAATCCCTAGTTTTTCTGTATGCATCCCAAATGACATATCACTTTGAGCTTTCACTACAGCAAATGTCAGGGAGTCATTGAAGAGTTTGCAGGTTCAGAATCTTTATCTGTGTAAGAACCAGAGCCAAGGCAATTCCTTCATTTTGGGTGTATCTAGTGCTTGCCTTATTTTCAATGTCATTTGGTTGTGTCTACAAGTTCTCTTGAGAGAAAAAGGGTGAGAATGAGAGAATTGGGTGAGACAGAGAAAGATTTTCTTTCACAGTGAAGAAGTCAGTGCAGAACATCCCACAGCCTTGTTTCACGAAGTCAGTTGTGTTCTCACCTCTGCTGGGATATTTGTATAGCATGGTGACAAATGAAGTGTTAAGCAACTATATTTAACCAATTAAAATAGTATTAGGCTTTGCAGTTGCTGTTGTCGTCCCGTGAAATGGATTAGAAGAAAATTATTTAGAAGAAACATCCTTTAAAAAAAAAGGCAAATCAGTAAGAAATTCCCTCATAATAGATGAGGATGTCACTGGAGGCTACACTCACAGTTCCCTTATTGGTCATCAAGAGCATATATACTTGGGAAGGGTGGATCTAGGTTCCAGGTGGCTACTGTCTGCAGACTAGTTGGAACTGTAAAGTTTTTGATAACCTAAATACACAGCTTGTCTCTTAACTTCTAATCAGCTTTAGATGGTTGTCCTGGGTTCAGCTGTAGCAGTTATTTTTCTCCTTAGTAGCTGGTGCAGTGATTGACAACTCTTTCAGTGAAAAAAAGAAGAGGTCTGTTTCAAACGAATAATTTTCCTATCAATTGATGATTAATAGTCTCAGGATCAACTGGAAGAAGAAAAAATGCAAATGAAATTAAACACAGTTAGCATCCCTTAAGACCAGAAAGGACATCTGCTGTTGAAATGATGAGGCACTCACTCTGCTTATAGCATGAAGTAAAATACTAACACATGATCTGAAGTAATTTTGGTTCTAATGAGGCTTCAGGCTGTAGTTAAAATCATGCTGTTATAAGGTAGTATACTGGATAGTTTTATTTGTTAAAAGCACATTAAAAATATTCCTGACTGTTTAGAATTGATCTATACAGCTCTACTGGATGCAATAAAGAATTAAAAGTAAGGAGAAAAAGATGGACATGATGATATAAATATTGCAGTGTTGTTTCAAAAATTGTAACAAACAGCAATGTGTACAGGCATTAGTGGAAGAGGTACAACTGCTGGTACAAAGCAGAACAACATAATTTATTTGGAAGACCTGCCAAGGGAAGGTGGTATTGTGATAGAAAACTGCTGGAAGAGCCAATTAAGAATTTTAAACTAGAAAAAAAATGCCCATATATCTCCTTTTTTTGCCTTGGAACTCTGCCTTGCTTTGGCCATTTTATTGTGCTCCTTGGGAGCACAATAAAAGGTATGGGTTTGCTAGTAATAGATAGACCTTGCTTGTTAAGTGTGTTTCTGCTTGTTGTAGACCTTTTGGGTTTTTGTAGCCTATGTTTCTTCTTGAAAGCTTGAGCTGCTTCCTGTGACATCACTGTCCAGAGCAACATATGAAAACAAATTTCAGTAGTCTCCTGCCTACAGTACTGTCATATTTCATTGGGAAAATCGTATGAAGTGATTTTATACAGAAGAAACAGTCCTTGCATTCCCTTATTTGTGAATCCCATGCCAGAGTGCTCCTGTAATATATCAATTGAAAAATATTTCCAAGAGATAACATGTGTATTTACACTCAATTTCTCAACACTGTTCAACTTGAAATGCCCCAAAGTCTAAGTGTGTTTTCTTTCATGGAATCAGATGTTATGGGTAGTTCATTGTGTAGACTTGGACCAGATCACTTGGCTTTGTCAAGAATCAACATGTTGAAAGGATTATTCTGGTTTTTTATATGTGTAAATAACACATTTTTTTACTGCTGTGTGTACTCTCCAAAGCTAAGGAAATAAATAACTTAGGTAGAGGATGTGATGTCTTTTATTGGACTATTATGCATAACATGCTGGGCCCAGATATTGTTTTCATGAAAATAAAATATTTTCAAGTCTTCAAGCCCGCACTGACCAACCCTGATTCTATGTAAACATTTTTTTCTTCTCCTTTAGAAAGGTTGCCTCTTGCATTGGCCCTTCTCCTGCCCTGCAACAAATTTCTCAGCACAAAGCTAACTCCCAAGGGTGATGACCTCAGAGCAGCCTTCAAATATCTGAAAGGGGCCTATAAGGATGCTGGAGACGGACTCTTTGTCAGGGACTGTAGTGGTAGGACAAGGGGTAATGCATTCAAACTTCAACAGGGGAAGTTCAGGTTAGATATAAGGAAGAAGTTCTTTACTGTGAGGATGGTGAGGCACTGGAACAGGTTGCCCAAAAAAGTGATAAATGCTCCATCCCTGGCAATATTCAAGGCCAGGTTGGACAGAGCCTTGGGTGAAATTGTCTAGTGTGAGGTGTCCCTGCCCATGGCAGGGGGTTGGAACTAGGTGATCTTAAGGCCCTTTCCAACCCAAACTATTCTGTGATTCTATGATTAATTTGCAAGGTAAGAGATGATTCAAATCCCATACCTACTTCTTTGAACTGATTCATCTCAATGATCTATTTCATAGTCTAAATGGCATTTTTTTGTCAGAATGACAGCTTTTGATGATCCATTCCAAGGCTCAGAAGAAGAGAAATTGCTTTATCCTTATTGCTAAAGCACTGTTTTATGCCTTTAGCAGATGCTCCAGTAGCATATGATACAATAGTTAAAGGAAATGTCATTAAGACCATGATAATGACTAAAATACATTCCACATGTAAGTGGTGTGGAACTTCTTGGTTGAGTTATGGGGTAAAGGACCATAGAGATAGATGAAGATCAGCAGTGTTGATGCTAGAGGAAATTGGTACCATACAGCAATAAAAACTCTCCCCTGCCATATGCTATGTGACATCTTGTTGGATGTTTTTAGCCAAACAATGGCAAAATACGTTTATTCTCCATTGTAAATCTGTCCACGATTTGGACTCACTTTGCAATAAGATAGGATTTTCACTGAAAACAAGTCTACTAGAAAAATCACGGTTTGAAGAAAAACATTTTGACAAAATTTTGTGTTAAGCAGCACAGAAAGAAGAAAGAGAAGAGCCTGAAACCATCCGAAACAAACGTGAGACACATAAAAGAATCTAACCTTGTCCACTGAATACGTGCACAGGACTTGCAGCATGGAGGTTACATGTTTATTTTGAAGCAAGGTGGTTAAATGTAGACATTAAAAACCTTGTTCTATTAAAGGAACTTGACCGCATTGCATTTCTCACTTGGTGTTTTCTATGTTTTGAGTGCTTCTCTTTTCAGTATCAGGGTTCTTTAAAAAGAGTGTCTGTGCGTGAAGGAGAAAGAGAGTAATTTCACAGGGTTTTAATAGTGAAAATAGGAGAAAACAAAAAAACAAACAAACAAAAACCCAAACAAAACAAACCACAAAATCCACCAGGTAGCAACTGAGTGACATGCACACATATCCTTACAGGCATAGAAACCTTCAGATCCACTGCACATAGCTCTTGCTTCTTGAGATCATTTTGTAACTGCTGGGTGAGGTTCTCACCCTTTCTGCTGAGTATCACTAACAGACACTGAAATGCACATTTTCCTGTGAGGTGTACAAAGTGTTTACTGGTAAATGTGAGGTTTAGATGCTGTGGAGCTTCAGATACATGTTCCATTTTCTCTAAGTGGCACCTGTCCCGGTATAGGATGCCACATCTTAACTTCTAAACTCTTGCTGAGCTGGATTTTGTTCAGTTCAAATTGGATTGTACCCTCCTTCACAGAGCCTGGGCTTAGCAATCAGCAGAGAAAACACTGAGTTCACACAAAAAGAGAGAGAAACAAAGAGAGACTTCCCGGCCTCAAGAGCTGGCAGCAGGCAGGAAAACACAGCCAGTGCAGAAGGAATTTTTAAGCAAACAGCTGCCAACTGCCTCAGCTCTTGTCTGAGCATGGATAAACTCAGGGGCTTTCTGAAAGGGTACAACTAAGAGAAATGGCATGAAACACATCCTTAGTCCAGATTTCGCTTTCCACCTATTAAATATTGGGTCTCTACCACAAAATCTAATATACTCAAGTTTTATTCCTACAAACAGTTGTAAGGTTTTATTTTTGTTTTTCTGAGATGGGCAATTAATGAGGTTTACCTGAATGTCTTTCTGAGAAACAGATAAGGTGTTTCAGATGATGGTATCTTTAAAAACTCAGCCCAAGGCAGATACCAAGTCTGAGTGGTTACAATCTGATAGAATTTTAAGCCACTGAAAATCAACATTTATTAGGACTGTTGGGAAATTTCCAATGTAGGTGGTGTTGCTGCCTCCATTAACAATACATGTGAAAATTCAACAGCTAGCTACAGAAAATGAGACTCATGTATTAGAGTGTTGGTATATTAATATGCATATGGAGACAGAAAATAAAATGATTCTTTCCATATTTTTTTAATGAGACAGAATCATATGTTAGCAAGAAAAACAGCTGTACTTAAGAAATTAAATTGAACAGAAACAGGAACAACTCTGGCTTTATACATTCCCTTGACAAATCTCTCGAGTTTTATAACTGTATAATCCAACTTCTGTCACAGTTTTCTGCCATGGCATCTTTCAGACGATTGGTTTTGTGCATAGTTATTAGTCTGATGCTGCTAATCTCTCATTTCTGCAGGAGTAAACTCAACTGCTTCTATATGAGTGCTTATACTATCTTTTAAAATGATGTAATTCAGGTGGCCTAATGGGAAAGTGGGAGATCTAAATTTAAAGACAATATTTGATCTTTTGTACATACCAGGGGATCTAGAACTGGGCAGTTTATGGGCAACATTTTCCAGCTTTATCTGGAAGAAGATGACTAATAGCATCCAAACATGGTGCCTCCTGTTAATTAAGAAACACACTTAGTGGGATTTCCTTCACCTGCATTAGCTGGGTTAAAAGTAATGCACAAAGGCCATGTAGGAGAATATACCTCCCCATCCATGGAGAGGGTGTCTTGTCCCCACAGATGATAGGTTTGATCGCAGAGCAGTTAACCTCCCTGTGGAGCTGCCTATTTTTCTCTGTTAATTACAGAGGAAGGTCCAGATGATTTATGTACACCAGGCACCCAAGATTCAGATGGTTACACCTGAGAGATGGGACTTAGTGGCTGTAATAATTTTCCTTCTTTCTGCTGGGTTGAAGCTTACATAGACATGAACATTTTTGTCTTCCCCATGCTCCTTTGAACTCTTGTCAGCTGAGACGTATTTTATCCTAGTTTAAGATTAAATGCTGAGCAATGTGACAACAGTAAACTTGGGCTCTGGCTATACAGGGTCCTAGGTGAGCACTCATTCTCTGAGTTGTCTCTTCAGCATTTTGTGCTTTTTATCACAAGATGTTCCTGACTTACCTACTAAAAGTAGCATAGCTCTACAAAATTGTCTAAACTGTGTTTGTAGACTTTGTCTGAGGCTTCAGCCAGATTAAAGTGATGTAAAGAAGACCTGCCTTCATGAGTAAAAGTGTGTTTTGGTAAGCAAAATGCTTTTTTTGTGGGTGGACAGTTCTTATAAGTTTAAGTTTGTTCTTTTGTTGATTTAACATTCATGTGGACCAAACAAAACATAGTAAATATCTAAATATTCCTAATCATTCTAGTTTATGATCTTTCTTTTTGCTTGTTTCCAGACTCTGGAAACTAATTTTTCATGTTAATTCTTGTCAACAGTAAAGGATCATGACAAGTGTTCAAGGCCAGGTTGGACGGAGTCTTGGGAGACATGGTCTAGTGTGTGGTGTCCCTGCTCATGGCAGGGAGTTGGAACTAGATGATCTTAAGGTCCTTTCCAACCCTAACTATTCTATAATTCTATGAGTCTATGTTCCTCATCTGGGACCTCTGAGGTTAGTCTCTGTTTGGAGGATTATGCAAACTTAGAAAGAAAGAATAGTGAGGCACTGTCTTTTGAGACATTCTTGGTGATTTGAACCCCGAGTTTCCTGCACTCAGTGTCACATCTTTCTTTCTCCAGAGCACATAAGATCTGTGACTGCTTTCCTCTAATCTCAATTACGCAAGCTCTAAGTCTGAAGAACAGGCATTGATTGTCTCACCTCTCCTCACACCATGTGGCTTTTGAAACACACCCTAAGAAATGTCTCTTTGTTCCTCAGGAGACCATTCTCCCTTGTTCTCCTGGCTTTTGTTCAAAATATATCAGCAAGGAGAGAAGGATTTCTTCTCACTTTCTTCTGAAGAGTTATGCAAAGACCAGAAACACTTCTGGGCATAGTTTTCTTAGGATACTTTCCATCTTAGTTACCCTGGGGAATCTCTTTGTCCACTACTTGTCATACATAAAATGAGAAAAAAGGGTTGTCTGTACCTGGTTCATTCTGTGAAGTGTCTGCTGCAGCAGTGTAGTAAATAACTATAAACTTTGTATCCTTGAGATGAGAAATCAATCCACAGAGGCAACTTTGAGATATTTTATCTAGCACAAGAATCCGAGGAGGAGGAAGATTGAGTGAAATGTAGAAGTGAAGAACTTGCCTGTCACCTTGCCTCATGTTTGTTAATTGGATACAACCATAGGAAGAGGCAGCATTCAGCTTCATGGTTCTTTCTGTGTGAAAGGCAAAGGTGAATTCCCTGATTCACGACAAAAGCTCTCTCCCTGCTTTTTTTCTTTGGATTATTGATTTCTCTGACATATTTTAAGCATCTCTTTCTAGCTGCTGCTTTTTTCCATCCCAGACTCTGCCTGCCCTCCTCTGGTCTTTCCATACCTTCACAGGCAGAGAATTGAAATGCTGAAATATCTGAAAAGCAAAATAATGTTGTACATAAGAAAGAAAGAAGGTGTGAATAAAAAGGAAACTAGTTAAGGTAATAACACTGAATGTAACGCCTATCTTCACCTTAGGATAAGTGATGTGAGAGGTATCTACCAAATTTAGGATCACTTGTCTATTGGCTATGCAGATCTTTAGCCTCCTAATTTGTTCAGGCACCTCAAAAATACGGTGAGTGACTTTGTGTGGGTTTATTTCAGGAAAGGACAGTGAATGCACACTTTCTGAGTCACGGTAAAATATCTATATATACCATCCTGCCTTCTGAGATAAACTTCCTCAATTTTGAAAGGCATGTGAAAATTCAGGATTCAGAAGTTTGTAGAAACAAAAACCCAAAGAACAGTGTTTGCATGAAATCATGAGAGAGATTTGCTTTTTAAGTCTAATGTTTTCTCCCCCAGATTGCACATGATTTCAAAAATTCTACTGACAGTGCACAGGGAAAATTTCCTTTCAAGTTTGTCAATACATTTCTGCATATTTTCTTGCTCCTCCTTACCATGTAAGAGCAAGAAAACAAGAATGAAGATGTCCACAACAGTGGAGTACTGCTAGAAAGCTGCCATCTGACTTGTGATGCTTCAAAGTAATTGGTGCCTGGAATGGACTGATACATACAAGAAAAAGTGTACATATCCTAGAGATTCCTGTTGCCCTTCTTTAAATTTTAAAAACATTTGCTTATCTTATTCTTTACTTGCTATTCTAAAATATTCACAAGTATCAGTGGTGTTCAGGGAGTTTGTACTGAACAGTTGGAAGCTCTTCCGTGACTGATCTGATATGACTCACCATGTTCCCCTCGTAAGTGCAATCTTTGCCATTCCCCAGAGATACCCACTTTCACAAGGAAAAGCATAAAAGCAGCACTTTGGAAATGTTACGTAGGAAGATTTTGCAAAGTACAGTGCAATGCGGCTGAAAATATAGATGCCAATATTCATAGAATCATACCATAGACTCAGAGTACTTTGTTTTGGAAGGCACATTAAAGATCACCTAGTTTCAACCCCTTGCCACAGGCAGGGGTGCCCTCCCCCACACCACGCTGCTCAAAACACTGC
>NW_009939419.1:0-16533 GCF_000696875.1 Nestor notabilis | reverse complement strand
ACTCTTTCAATTTAAAACCATCACCTTTCATCACTACAGTCCCTGATAAAGTGTATCCTCTCCATCTTTCCTGTAGGCCACCCTTAAATATTGGAAGGTCACTATAAGGTGTCCCAGAACTTTCTCTTCTACAGGCTAAACAACCCCATCTCTCTCAGCCTGTCCTCACAGGAGAGGTACTCCAGTCCTATGGTCATCTTTATGACCCTCCTCTAGACCCACATAAGCATGTTCATGTCTTTTGTGACATGACACAGGACACTGAGCTATTCTGAAGTGGTAACTGGAGGTAAGACTTGATACTTTATGGACTAGAATTATACTAGGAAACTATATAAAGTAATTGAATTGAATCCTAAATCTCCGGTAGCTGTAATACATTTGATATCTAGCTGGTATGCAGGCACCTCAATACTAGGTATTTTCATTCTCAACGGTGTCCTTCTCTGAAGGGCAAGTTTAATAAAATGATATCATATTGCAGCAAAAGTTACCAGCATCAGTAGCTGATAATATCTTAAATTGTCCTTTAGAAATTTCCCAGGCTAAAAAAAATTTGTGTCTTAAACCCTTCAACATTATTTCTCAAGCATTTTCTCTCATTTAAAGGACCGTGAACTTCCTAACGAAGGCAATTTCTTTGTGTTTCACTTTCACATTTATAACTTCACAGGGATGTGGTCATAAATTAAACATCTACAAGTGTTTCCAATCTACCCTGATTAAACTTTGATATTTTTAGCTGCATATAAAAGGTTGCAAACAGTTTCAGTCTTCTTCTGGATGCTGTACAAACTATAATGAATGCCAATCTCTAACTAAATACTTTATAATTTGATACGTATTCTGGTGGTAAGGAGCATAAGTAAATTTCCAATTAGTTTGTATGAATCACTAGTTTATACTGTAACATCTTAATTTCACATCAATTAATCATATGATTATTGGTTTAAGATATTCACAGTGGAAAAAGGTTTTGAGAAAGATGAGTAATCAAACTGCTTTGAAAAGCAGCTGCTAGTGCACAGCTGACAGGAACTTGTACTATTAGTGTGTGTGTGAGAGAGACTACAAAAATTCCTGCCTTCATAAAGGAAGAAAAAAAATAGCTATATTTTCAAACTCATCTCATGTCCATTGAAGGGAGAGCTATACTGGTGGAGCTTCTGCAGTCTGGTTTCTCAGTTCATTCATTAATTTTTATTTTATTTTTTAAGAAAAATGAAAAAGCATGGGGGGAAGGGAGGAGAAGAAGAAAATGCAGGAAATTAGAAATAGTTGTGTGTTTTCCTGTGGGAGGTTTCTTCAGTTAGTTATCAAAGGCCTCCATTACACTGAAATAAATGGCTAGTTTGCAGTTGCATCTCTTCTCTGGCAATAAGCAAGCAAGAAGGAAGTGCAGTGTGCAGCAGGGAAAAAAAAAAAGGGAAATATTGTATAGGTGAAAACATAACTAAGACCTGATCAGAAAGGCTACTGAGGCTTATTCCCTGTGTACTCATGCCTGGTACTGAAGCCACGGGGAGTTACTATTACATTAGACCTTCAGAAGTAGGCAAATGTTTCTTATTGGCATGTACGTGGACATTAGGAAGTTCGTGTACTAGATTAACTATTACCTTCTGCAATTTCTTGCCTGTTTCACTGAAGAGAGAAAAATTTCCAAGACTGCCCTGAGGAACTCATTTAGTTTGAAATATGTACTATTCAAGTTCACATTAGTTTAGAGGAATTTTCAAGGTACTCTCATTAATTCAGGTTTAACAATTATTCTTTACTTGTCTTCCTGCTCTAAGCCTTCCCCTCTATGAGACTGGCAACTGCTCTAAGAATAAAACCGGCCTGTTCTGGCATCTGACATGCCCAGATAGAGCAGACAGGGAACATCTGGTTCATCTGCTTTACTAGCTGTGTGTACTCCACTTTCACCCTATTTTCCATCTACCTAAAATTCACCCTGTGTTTTCAATTGATCTTCCTACTTATTTCCTCCCTGAAGGCTCAAATCTGCATCCAGTGAAGTCAGTATGAATGTTATATGAGAAAGTTCAAGCCTTTAGACTGTGATTTAACGAGGTACTTAAGCACATGCCTGGCTTAGCACACAAGAACCTTCTCATTGAAAGCAGCAGAAGGATTGCTACTGGCCTAATTGGGAACAAGAGCAAGCTATGAACCATTAAGCAGCTGCTGAATTCCACTGCAGCAGAGACTATATTTCAGCGATGGGCTGGGTGTGAGCCCTGTGAACAGTTTACGATGTGCTTGGGAACCTTAAGAGTGAAAGCAGCTCCACACCAACTGCACCCAACCATGGAATTTACCAGTCTAGACAATATATCTGCTGGTCCACAGCCACCAAGAAACTTGTAAAAAGGAAAACGTTATTTTCCAGAAGAAAGTGGGAATTACATCTCCCCAAACTTGAGGCTAATCAGTGAAGAGTACTTGTCAAGTTGCTCACAAAGAAGAGGAAATTATTTTATGTGTGTATCTATCTCTGTCATCTTCCAGAATGCATGCATGTTTACATCCAGGATACTACACATACATCTTCTAGCATTAGGAATACTGCATCTGAGTTTGCTCTGGCCTTTGTCTTCTAATGGTCCAGAATGGAAGCAATCACCAGCATTTGCAAAAAACAAATATTAAAAAACCCAAACAAACAAAAAAAACCCACAAAAAAAACAAAAAAAAACAAAAAAACCCAAGTTATTTGTTTTTAAAAGCCAGAAAATTAACAAAGGCTGATGAATTCATCCACAGATACTCTCTTATCTTATTCCCCTAGGGTAATATTTTGTACTCCTTGAGCAGGTGTTTGATGTGTAGGTGAGTGTAATATAGATAAGTTGTGCAGTCTGTAGGCAGATGGCTATGACTTACGTGAGATGCAAAACGGAAGATTCGTTGTGTGATGATGGATAGGAAAAGATAATGCTCATTTTTGTAGACTGGTGTGATCCTCCCACTGCCTTTTATACTTAGGTCAATTTATGGCATATTTAAGGCTGTGAGATCCACACCCCTCCATTTTCTTTATCTCTTGCCCACAATAAGACATCAAAATCCATCACATTCCGGGGAAAACACCTAGTGCTTTAGGTCATGGTTCAGTGGAGGAGTTGCGTAGCTTAGTTGTGATTGCATTGCCTCCTACCTACATGCAAACATGAGCCCATGATAGCGCCTGGTCCTCCTCCAGCGCAGGAGGTCCCGAGAAACAGGCTGTGACTCTATGCTGCATATGTGTGAGGTGATGTGAGGCTTACACCAGCTGCACAAGCCCCATGCTCAGAATGTGCAAAAGGATGGCTCTCTGGATCCATTTAAGTCAGCTTTAATGTGAATTTAGGATCGACTATTGGTCATCTCAATTCCACTCTGTGTCTCCACCTGTGCTAGGCTTGGGATTAGGTGATATCATTTGGAAATACTGTCATACATTGCTGCTTTTTATCCCTAGCCCCCTAAAAAGTTGTAGTCTAAAACATTCATTCACCAGTCTCTGTCTCAGTCATTAAAGGCTGTTCATGCAATGTCCACAAAAATGGTGTTATAGCTCTGAGAGAGGCTACTGTGATTTCAGGGGATCACACAAGAAATTGTGTCCTTAAATAGGCTATTTTCTTTGGAAGTGTCTCACTCTTTGTGGTCATTTGTCTAAGATCTGTGCACTGTGTCTGGAAAGCAAATCTTTATCTGAAGTTGTAGATGAGGTCTGTGTGTCATTTATTTCAAATTAACATAGAAAAACAGCTGAAAAGAATTTCTAGTCTAGGCTTTTCACTTTAAACTTGTACATTAAGACAGTCAACCCTGCCTAGCTGTGTAACTTGGCACTATGATTGATGGCACCTGTACATACCTCTGGCCATGGTGAGATACCTCTATGAGATACCTCCATCTTTGTGTCTATGGTTACAATATGTCATGGCAACTGTGTGAGTATCCTGAAAAGTCACTTCTCTTGAAGGGTTTCATATATGAGACAAAGCTTGCAACAACACTAAAAGGTGCTGCAGAAGAAGCAATTTCAGAAGCATCACAGTATTGCTCAGGCAGGCTTACTAAAAAGACGTACGTATTATCTCAAAGTGAAATGAAACTCTCCTTTAAAGGGTTACACTTCAACACCAATAGACACGAATTGCTCATTGGTCAAAGAACTTGTAGGAGGAAATTACTAAAGTGCTGCTTCTGGCTTGAAAGTCGAGAACTGGAGAAGAATAGAAAGATTACTGGCCCCAAAAGAGTATACCACTTCTGCAGAATGGTTACACCAAAGAAAGACATCTGCAAACACTCTGTTTCATTACTGGGAACAGCAGCAGTCATCAGCTGGAGGAGGCTGTGGTCTCAGTTTTAAAGCAGAGCATTGTCTGATTTGGTCTTTTGCTTAAAGCCGTGCATAAAATGTCAAGTGCTTTAGAGCTAAGGAAGTGTTCAAGGGTGTTTGTCAAAAATTTGGACAGAAAGATATCATTTTTCTGCTTGCTTGACTTTAAAGGGTGCACCTAGCATTTGCTTACCGGGCAAAGAAAAGACTAATATTAAAAGGTTAATTGACTTTACTTTGCACCTTTCAGTTCAGAAGGGATAGGATATCTGTGTTACAGAAACTATAGCTGCATGTGGGGATGGGAAGGCAAGGAGCTGTAAACTCAGAGCAGCTCCAAGTTTCTGGGCAAAGCATGAGCAAAGTCATAGAGTGATGCAAACTCATCACAACTGATGAAAGGAACTGAGCAGCTGGGCCCCTTAGGAGCATGAAGAGAAATCATAGAGCATCCACTGCATCCTCCCAATCACCTGAACAGCTTTGAGAAATGTGTTTGCTCATTTCCTCACTTTTCCCAACATACCACCTAGTTAATCCTTCCCGTAGCTCTTCAGCCAGCCCTGTGTGTTTCAAAAGGACCATAGTGAAGAGTAGTTGCGTATGTTGAACTGTGAGTGCTGAAAAACTGTTTTTTTTCTGTCTTGCCCTCAAATTCTCAGGCTGCCTCTGATCACTATTGTTCAAGTTTTGAGGCAGAATATTTTACTTTTACAGCATGTCATGTCATGTATTCTTATTTTTAGCTTCTTTGGCAGTTCCTAAAGTGTTTGTTTCTAGTTCTACTAATTTCTTTACAACTGCATCTCTTGGGCTGGGGCTCAGTTCAGGAAAAACAATGACTGTGATTTTATTGTTCATGAACGCTCTAAGTGCATGGCTCTGCACAGATAACTAGACAGAAAGTCACAATTTCAAAACACTATTGCTAGATGACTTAGGCTCTACCCCAAAAATAATTAGGCACTTACAAAGCAGATATTCTGTGAAAATCTGGAGTATGCAGGAGACCTTTAACTTGAGGTCTCAGGCTTGGAAACTGAACATAGGAGTATTTGGAATTCTACTCCTGGCTGGGATCCAGTAAATGCCATCTTGTAAACCACTCATTGCAAGTAGTCCTATTAAACTGTGTTTACCTCACCACGAGTGAACTGAGTTATGACCTCAATAGGGACAAAAGTAGTGAGTAATAGAAACAGATAGAAGGGATGTTAAAAGAAGGAACATTGTGATTGCATGTGACAGCTATCTCAGGGTCCATTTTTCTTTCGTGTATCATAATCCTGCTAGATATTATTTCTATTTCAAGTAACTAATAGAAGCTAAGTTGGCTTGATGTACTTATATGGCCCCCTTTTCACTTGCTTATCACTTTGCTGAAGTGTAGCTACTCGGACTGAAATCGTTTCATCTGTTCCAGTTTCTTTGTGGGTTTGTTTTTTTTTGTTTTTCTTTCCTTTTGGATTCTTTGCAGCTGTGACACAGAGAAGTTTTGTGGGGTATGAGGATGAGGGTAACACTTTTTTCTTCATCCTAGCAGTGTTTTGCTAGAAAGCCATTTTGATGAGAGGCTTTGGCCATTACAGGCTTTGAAGCAGGGAATTGAAATTTGGCAAAGGGTGGGCCTGGTATGTAGAGTTTTTTGCTGTCTTTGTAAAAACACGGCCGAACCATGTGTGTCTGAAAAGAATCACTTTCCACAAGCTGAGACATTGTTAAAGATCAGGGGGATCAGCTCCCCGTCTTGACAAAACATACCCCATCCCAACAACGAATGAGGACACTCATTACCAGAGCTGCAAGCTGGAGTAATACTTCTTTACAACTCATCTTCCTCGTGTCTTGCTCCCTGGGACTGTGGTCCCAGTACTCATGAAAAATTAGGAAAGATTGTCTCTTCTTTTAATGCTCACTCTGTGATGCCATAACTGGGAATGGGACCAGCTGAACCAAGGGCATGAGTGGAGATGAGAACAAACTGTCCCCTATCTCTGTCAGAAGGAAGAGATTAATCTCACTAAGAACTCTTAAATGTGAGAACATTGAAACTACACTGGAGATTCATCCAGAAATCAATCAGTTGCAAAAATCAATGCTCACATTGGATCTAAATACCTAAATGAATTTTTGCCATCATGTTTAATTTTCCATCCTAGTGCATAGTTAGTGCTTTACAAACTACACAGAGGGAGGTATGGCTGCATTTGTCACCACCTACCAAGCGAAAAGTGGCACCACTGTACAACACACTTCATTGTTACTCTGTTGAGAGAAAGAAGAAAAGGGACACTCACCTCCCAGAACTTCAGGGAGAACCTGGTCTGCAGCATTTTCTGCTTTTAACTGGATTTTTGCCAGCTCATCAAAGCTAATAGTCCTCCTTCTACAAATAAATGCCAAGGGATCTTTAATTAGCTAAAATGATCAGCAGTCAGGACCTTGATTTTTCACTTAATCTGAAAATAGCACAGTGCCCCTTAGCACATTGCTGGAACATTGGCACTGTACCAATGGAGGGAAAATAGTGCCAATTACTTAATCATACACTTCCTGCAGCTTCTTCTACATTTCAAGTTGAGTTCATCTCAACAGCTGGAGAAGGGCATTGTCATTTCTACTGTTTGTGGTAGGGGAATTCATGCTTTCTTTGGAAATTGTTTTGTGAGACTGATTCAGTTTTTTATTTGTTCATTCCAATGTTAATACAGCAAACTCTAGTGGCCAGTATGGTACAGTGGAAAGGAGTGAAAAAGGCAGTCCTAATCTATGCTATGATTTATTACCAATCACTGGTGAAACTTGGGGTCCACCCTTTGTGCTTCTTGTATATCACAGACTTCTGTTCTTAGCCCTTTAAACTAATACCTGCGTCAACTACTGATGTCCAGCAACAGTACAGCTAGTAAAGGCTGAGCAACATGTTTGCAGAAGTCTCAGTGAGGTGTTAAAAAATCTCTATAGCAAGCTGTAGGACCACTGTAACAGCAACCTGTGTGAGTGTTCCTGCAGCAATGCTCCACTCCCATAGTGCCCAAGAGCAGGTGGGAAAGCAAGCTGCCTCCCAGCTCCAGCCTTGCAGATCAGTTCACCCTTGTTTAAGGTGCTAAGCCCAAATTAACAGAATTTAACATCTTCAAAGTATGTTCTGACTTATCTCTCATCAGCGTGTCCCAGTAACAGAAAATGATAGGATTAGGACTCCTTAAAACAGCAAATTGTTGTGTCCTGCAGGAAAGATATCCCAGTGTCAGTGAAGTCTGTAGACTGGGTGCAGCAGAGATTAGAATGCTGTGGTGGAATTGGACACAATGGGAACATACTGCCGAGGGCCAACTTCATGTCTCTGAACAAAGACTTGTGACCCATTTTAGCTGAGTTTTGTTTGGTTTTGATTTTCACTGGCAGTACTAAAGTGAAAAAATAAAAGAAGGCTCTAATGAGAGCCAAATATTCTGGTATAAATAAGTATAGTTCTATCCAAGTCAACTGTCCTGGGTTCAGCTACAGCAGTCATTTCTTCTCCTTCTTAGTAGCTGGTGCAGTGATGTGTTTTTGACTTTCAGTCTGGGAACAATGCTGATAACACCGATGGTTTTAGTTGTTGCTAAGTAATGTTTACTCTGACCAAGGACTTTCTCAGTCTCATGCTTTGCCGCCTCCCAGCTCCAGCCTTGCAGATCAGTTCACCCTTGTTTAAGGTGCTAAGCCCAAATTAACAGAATTTAACATCTTTAAAGTATGTTCTGACTTATCTCTCATCAGCGTGTCCCAGTAACAGAAAATGATAGGATTAGGACTCCTTAAAACAGCAAATTGTTGTGTCCTGCAGGAAAGATATCCCAGTGTCAGTGAAGTCTGTAGACTGGGTGCAGCAGAGATTAGAATGCTGTGGTGGAATTGGACACAATGGGAACATACTGCCGAGGGCCAACTTCATGTCTCTGAACAAAGACTTGTGACCCATTTTAGCTGAGTTTTGTTTGGTTTTGATTTTCACTGGCAGTACTAAAGTGAAAAAATAAAAGAAGGCTCTAACGAGAGCCAAATATTCTGGTATAAATAAGTATAGTTCTATCCAAGTCAACAGAGTCAGATTGGCTTAATCCAGAGCTAAACTTCTGCATAGATGTAAAGTAGCTGTCTCTATACCTATAAAATGTCTCTTGGAAGAAACAGCAATAGGATGTCATGTCACTGTTAACTAGAGTTTGAATGTGATGACACCACAACTGTCTTTTCATCTCTTATGTTCCCAGGCTGGACACTAAAAGACCAGTTCATTCAGAGGGGAGGGAGTGTAGCACTTGCCACATATTTTGCTGTTACTGTTTAGCAGTTTGTCCCTGTTCTCACAAGCACTGAAGTGCAGGACCTATTTTCCATGGTTCCTGGTTTCCGTCACAGACGCGACCAACCACACATTGAATTTTCTTAACGCTTCTGCTCCACCCTTGAAAAATTTCTTCCCATGGAATTCCACTTGTACCAGTGAAGTTTTTCTAAGGGTGTCCTGAAGCCTCAAAGTGCCACTGTGAGTAGAAGAGGAAAATATTTTTATCCCTGGCTTACAGAGAGGGAAATAGAGGTTCTTAAATGACTTACTCAACGTTATCATAAAACTAGTCTTAGAGTTAGAATGAGAACACAAGTATTTTGTCTTCCAGCCTTGTATTTATTCCTATGCTCCTCTTTCTTTCAAGAGACCCTATGTTATAATTAAATTAACAACAAATATGATTAAAGAAAGTGGTTCACTTAAGGTTTTCTGGAACTTTATATAGAGAGAGTGCTTTCAAGCAAGAGTCAACATTTTCTTTCTTTTTTTTTTTTTTCTGCAGTAAACCTCCATTTCCTGCTTTCTTTGAAAAATTGTACTACGAATTATCAACAAGAGGGCACGTACTCTAGCATTCAGCAGGCTCTGCCAAACCTGTATGTGCTGCTTTTTAAAGTAACATCTTGCGTGTTCTGTTTCACACATGGCCTCTGGAGCTTGTAGGTCATGCACAAATACAATGGTGGTCTTTCATGACCACAGGAGTTTCTAAATCACTGTGGTTTATGTTCTCTCCATCTGTGTGACTTATTCTGGTCACATACGGTTGCAAAGAATGACCCTGGCATACTCAAAATCTTGCGCCTCACACCGCTCTCCCCTCAAATGTGAAATTATTTAGTTCACAGCTCTTTGCAGGATCTCATGTAGTTCAGCTCTTGGGTTTACTAAGAAACAGAAAGACGTCTGCTCTAGGTCATACCAAGTGTCCGTGTAGCCCAGTGGCCTCCTGCTAGCACTGTCCATGCAAGGATAACTATTGAAGAAATTGAGTAAAATGCAAATAAACTTTGTCTCTTCAACCTTCCAGCTTCTAGGTCAAGTGACTAATTATGTAATATTCTGGTGTGAGATGCACAGCACCTAGAACCATAGCTATGGTAAAGGAAGGTTATAAACAAAGGATTGGGGGTAATTTAAAACAATATAAACAATGTATATTCAATTCCCACTATGTCAAAACTGGACACCGAAATGTTAGAGGATTAGAGGAAAGGAGTTCAGGGCCTCTCCTTTGCAGGATGTTTGGTGGCTACATGAGAACTATTAACTGGAATATTAGAATAGCAAGAACTAAGAACAACTGTACAGATTAATAAAAACTACATGTTTTTTACCCAGTATTGATATATGCTTAAATCTAATATATCCTCTCCCCCAGAAAAAGTAAATGCAGACTTGACGTTTTTTTAAGTTTAAATTCTTCATTTCAACAATACAATTAAATAACCAACCAAACCCTGTTGGTTCACACCGTTATTCTGAGTGTTTACATGTATAAACACTGGCTATCTACATGTTACCTCTGAAAAATCCCATGCAGGTCAGTGTTCATCCTAGTGTCTTATAGTAGTTTGCAGGACTTTTAAAGAAATGTCTGCTTACATTTGCAAATTAAAAACACATGGATCCCAGCAAATTAGTACACTGGTCTCTTGCTTTGGGGTTTGATGCCAAAAGAACTGAAAACATTTTAAAATGCAAGTGAAACCAAGGCTTACTTGGTACCTCAAAGCAACAAGATTTTATCTGTTCTTATGCCTTTTTTCTGTGATATTTAGTGCTACTTACACAGGAAAAGTTTGCATGGTGCTATTGCAAATTCAAACCCACTTGTCAGAGCACACTGTACATCTGCTATGTGTGTGTGATAATGACAAACCAATGAAAATCTCATGTGGGATTTTTCAAGCTGTATGTATGCTTATGGCTTTCTATATGGTACACTAGATCCACAGTGGAGCTTTCATGCATTCATTCTAGCAAAGAAATTGTCCACAGCAAGAGATTTCTACGAGGCCTCAAGTGAGATCAAAGAGTATTCTTTGGGGAGAAAGATTATAAAAGGTGTGTATTAAAGAGGTTCATGCCTGGAGAAACTTTTTTTGTCTGTTCTTGTGTTGAACTTTTAACTGATACCTGGTTTTAAATCTAATAACACAAACAGGGTAAATTTTTTCCCCGCATAAAGTTACTGAAAATCTGGCCACTGACTATCAGGAGTCTGGACTATTGATCTAGTAATCTGATTTCCTTGTAGTATTTAATCTCCTTTACATCTTTCTTGATAAACCCAAGTCTTTCAGAAAGGAAGTGTGGTTTTATTTGAAAACTTTGAGCTGAGAAGAAATCATTGCTTCCTTGTTAAGGTACTCCACTAGTTCAGCACCTGTACTATTCAATAGTGTCCACTATCTTTGTTCTGAATTTGTTCACTATCAATTTCTCTTACAGTGACTCTACAAAGCTTTATTTGGACCCAAGATTTCTCTGTACAAGAAATTCCTGGTTGCAATTCCATTCTTTCTCTAAATAGTTTCTCTGTGTTCTTTGTCAAACCAGTCTCTGTCATCACTGTCTTTCATCATAACAAAAATTGCTTCTGTAGCATCGTATCTGTTCTTTCCGTAGGAAGACGAGATAATGACGAAGACTTATCAATGTGTCTTAAAATTGAGATGCATTCTTCTTATTTCTTCCCTGACTTACTAACAATTGATTTTCTGAGTTTATAAAGCTCCATCTGATTGCTAAGTAGGACACATTTAAAATAGCCCGTAATTGAAAAATTGTACTTTGTGGCTTGAGTGTTTAGTTCCACTTCTCCATCCACAGGATGATTGGATTAGATGGTATGGACTGCAGTTTTCTCCCCTTTATTTTGGAGGGAACAGTGCTCACTTTTCAATCTTCAGTTGTTTTCTCTTATTCAAAAGGTATGTGCAGCAGTCCTTGGAAACAGATTACCAGCATACACAGGTCCTCAGAATCATCACAATGGTCAACATTGCAGATATACAGCCTTAAGACCTACTGATGGTATAATTCCAATTAAATGACAACAAGAGACTTTTGGAAGTTTAAGCTACAGGACACAAGCATAACTGTTTAATATGCAACTCACTTTTGAATCAGTAGGATAATAGTCTCTTTGAGAGACAAAATTATAGAAAATCTTTTAATTTTAGTTTTATTTTGTATGGTAGTTTCCTGTAGATCGGAAACTTCATTCCTTTTTAAATGTTCCCCCTTTTCTCTCCCAGACAAAAGCTCATGAAACAATTTTGAGTTCACAAATTGATCAAAGGACTTGATCAATTTTTAAAAAAAACCCACAATTTGCCTGTAAGATACCAAAGTGGTTATAATTTCATTGTAGCTTATTTAGAGAATAGAAGTTTAGTTTTGTTTTTGACTTTCAATGAACTCAAGGTGAATATTTTACTGTTTTGAAGAATATTGACCATTTTTTGCTAACAATAGTGCCTGAAAGACATTAATGTGTAACTGTGTACCATCCTGACTCTTCACAACATATCAGCTCTATGAATGCCAGAATAGACTCAGTGTGGTCTTTAACACCTCTGATATATGGTGTGGAATAATGACATGATGCTGGGTAATAACCTAACTAGCAAATTGAGGCAGTCAATCAAGCACATATTTGTGTCTGCATTTTTCTCTTTAACATCATTTTCCCTTCATTCTGCCTTAATTCATAGTAAAGGAGTCCTGTGAGTCCTGAATGCCCCTCTGGGGCCACAACCACCTCTCTAGGAAGCCTCTCCCAGTTTTTGACCACCCTCTCAGTAAAGAAATGCTTCCTAATGTCCAGTCCAAACCTCCCATGCTGCAGCTTTGAACCATTCCCATGCATCCTACCACTGGGTACCAGAAGAGCTCATCACCTCCCCTTACACTTTTCTTCCTTAGGAAGCTGTAGAAAGCAATGAGGTCACCCCTCAGTCTACAAACTAGACAAGCCCAGAGACCTTAGCCCCTCCTCACAGGACACTCCTTCTAGCCCTTCCACCAGCTTTGTTACCCTTCTCTGGATTTTAACATCCTTCCTAAACTGCACAGAGTATTCAAGGTGAAGCTGCACCAATACTGAATACAGCAGGATAATCAGCTTTTTTCAGGTGTTTGTTCATGTTTTCCTTGGACCCCCTCTTGCTATTAACGTATTTTAAGAAGCCTTTAAAGAAGAAAATGGATAAGGCAGCACTCACTGGCATGTTTTATTAGACTGTGAAAGTTTTCTAAAGGAATCAATGGAAAACTCCTTCACTTTAGTAATTAAAACAATTGAAATGTCTCTGTGACTATGATTTCAAGGACAATCTTCATTGAATGACAGAGACTGTTTTGTTCTGTTACCACAGCATACAGTGCAGTAAGATCTTAGTTCACAGCTTGTGTCTCTAAGTGATGTGGCAATAAAAATGTAACAATAACACCCATTTTTTAGTCATATGAAGAATCCAAATAATTAAATAGTATGTATCTTCTTTGCTCTTTACAGAAATACAGACACTGTCAGATAAGTCTGTGGCTTGCTCTTAGTCAGAAATGGCTCAATCTTGAGATATAACATCTTCATCCTTTGTTACCAGGATTCCTTTGTCACTGTCACTCAGAGAGCCCTCGGCTGCAAGAAGCATCTGAACAGGGAATTAAATAAGATCTGGTTTTTTGTTTTCTTTGACTTTCTAAGAGCAGCAGCATCTCCATGTGGTCTGTGGGTTCAGAATCTTCATCTCCCCTTCTATGCAAGAATATTTTTCAAATAAGCTGAAAAGGGTTTCCTTTAAAAAGTTCACTAGGATAAATCATCGTGTAGAATCACTTTTGCCTGACCAGATCTTATATGTTGGTTAACAAACTGAAATTTCCCCAGTCTAGCCCTTCTCCACAGCTAAGCTAAAATACATTGTGAAAGAACAAAAGTTCCATCTACTTTCCCTGAAACAGAAGCAGACTGCTGCCAGCTTCTCTGAAGAAGAGGCAAGCAAAGGCATTTGATGGTCCAGCTATCTGCAGTGCCTGGACATACTTGCACTGTAATTTCACTGTCAGCCCTGAAGCTTCTTGCCTAGGGGACTCTTGGTCTAGATTCTGTTAGTCCCCTTGGGTTTTCTACTCCCTCTTCTTGCATTGGGAAATTTCATAGAATAGAATCTAGAATCATAGAATCATCCCCTTATTTTTCCTTATCCTGTTGTGATTGATAGATCTGTTCTTATTGGTGTGCAGCAGAGGAATTGTTAACATTAACTTTGCAATGGTTTGTGTAATACCTGGGATAATCTACAAATCATTTACTAAACAAAAGTAGAGTACAGCTAGCTTGATCTGGAATATGTCTGAATGCTGCCATTTCAGATAAACAAGTTTAGGGATCTAGTTTGCTGGAGTTAGGACCTCTTGAAGATATACCAGTGTCTTGCTATTAGCTTAGCAATGCTTTCTCTTTGGAAGAATTATAAAGTTCCTTTACCCTAAGTACAAATGGTTTCATTTTCTTCTTTCTATGTATTTAGTGGGGATTTAAGATGGGAATTTTCTCCCATCCATAGCAGTTTTTCCATTGCTGCTTTGCACATAACAGTGTTTGATCTGAGAAAATTAAGATTTAAGAAGAGACATGGGAAGAACATGACAGTGTGACTATTAATTTCTTTTGTGCTAGGAAGTTGTTCCTTGTTCTCAAGATCTTCCAAACAAACAGAAAGTCAATCCATTTCCTAAATGAGAAAGGAGATGTAATAAAATCCAGATCTCTCCTCTGATCTTCCCTTTATAAATGGTACTATTTCCTACAGGATAATAGCCACCATGATCTTAAACGGGGAAAAAAGACCCCCACCGCAGGAAATGCCTGGTTTTCTTGCTCAGTTCAGAGTCTTTAACAGACAAAGATGCTCAAAGTCTGAACTGATGAGTTTCTTTGGCAGTGATTATCCCACAACAGCATCTCATTAAGTGGTGTGGGGGATTTCCTCTTTACTTCCGCTCCAAGCTTATTCAGAAATCCCACAGATGCAGATATCTCTGGCAGGTTTCTTTTTTATCCTCCAAAACCTCCAAGATTTTAAAGATTCCTTTTAGAAAAATAAATTTCCCTTTTATTGTGACTCAGACTTTTTCAGTCCAATCCAGGCTATGCAAACACACATACAGCTTTAAATTAGCATTTGTGAACAAGCTGGGTTTCTTTGGCTGTTTGCTGAGACTTGGCAGTTCAGTACCTTGAGGAAAAAAAGAAAGAGAGATTCACGTCTATTTATGGCTTGATTTTCAGACATGCTGAGTACCTCCTGTGGACTTTGAGAGCTGTTCCTGTGAAAATCAGGTCACTGATGTGATGCTGGAAGGAGACAGCACAAGGGAAAAGAAGATCTCTGATTTTCAAACAAACAAACATAAATGTGTCTGTGATTTGGGTAAGAAAATAAAATTATTAAAGAAACCAGTTTTTAAATTGGTTTCCAGTCTTGTTTGGAACTAGGGCTAAACTCCATATTTCAGACTGAATTCACAGCTGAGAAACTGTGTGCAGAAAAGCACTGATGGTTGTCTGTTTTCTAGTATAAGCAGCATACATCTTGCTTATCTCACCAGCTAACTTGCTAAACAATTACTGAAATCTTCATCTGCTAGCATATGTCCAGCACTGGCTGGAGTGATTGTTCTCCTCCTGTCTACCTCAGCTGCTTGTCACCATCTCCAACCAGAAGTTCCTGTCCTCTCTGCACATTACTGAGCCACTGCTCCATGGGAGCAATCACAAAGTTATTCAATAAAAGCAGATCAGCTAATACATTGTAAAAAGTAGGTCTTTGACAAAAATGCAGTAGGCAGTGCACATGTAACCTATTCAGCTGTGGGATCTGAGCAGGGTAGTGTTCTTTACCAGAGGTAATATCTTGCCTTACTTAGTTTTGAAAACCAATTCTTGACACAGATTCTGTCTCTGTGACACCTGACATTAAAGCACCGTGGCACAGAGACTAGTTGCTACAAATCCAAGCTACTAGAGAATTTAAAAGAAGTACTTTTTTCCAAAATTTGTGTTTGGTTCCTAAGCAAGGCTTACATTTATGTTCCATTAATACTAAATATAATTATATTACAACAACGCACTTGTCCATTTCTTATTAAGTATTAGAAAAATGTTACATATACATAGTAAACCATTATTCCTCACGATCTGCTAAGGCAGGGTTAAAGGTGAGATTTCCAAAGGTACTTAAGCTCACAAAGTGAGAATTTCTTGATTTTCAAGGACATTATAGTTTTAGGTAAGTTGTTTTGAATAACAAACTTCCATTAAAAGAGAAAGAAAAATAAAACCAAAACTACTTGTGGCTTGGGGCTATGTAGCTTCTTTAGCTTTTTAACAACAGGAAGGTATTAATAAAAATGTGATGTTTTTCTAAATTTTCAATGCAATTTAATGTAGACATATTCCTGTAAAAAATGCTCAGGGATATCTGTTCTTCACTAACTCTGAGACTTTTTTCAGTGTCAATGGGAATCGAGTATTCAGAGCCCTCCACTAACTCTAAGTTCCACAGTAAATATTTAAATTCTGAGACTAGTTTTGTAGGTCAAATTCCCTTAAATGGAACAGGAACAATTGCTATCAAGGACAAATATTTAAAAAAAAAAAAAGAAGAGTGCAGTAAATTTGATAGTGTGGGTGTCCCTGCAGGAGAGAATGAGGCTGGTTATTTCACTGCAAAGAGAACAAAATACCTTGTGATTTGTTATTTATTGATCAAAATTTTCCTGCAGATATACAAGCTTTGGGATTTGACATAGAATCATAGAACAGTTTGGGTTGGAA
>NW_009939418.1:12831-39184 GCF_000696875.1 Nestor notabilis | reverse complement strand
ATATTATTCCCTTTAAATTTATCTCCATAATGTAGAAAGTATGAGGAAAAAAATGCGTTGGTTTTTTTCTTCCTTTCTCAGGTCCGCACTAGTGTCCTACCTGATCACAAGGAGCCGAGAGCAGACGTTGGAGTAAGCAATTATTATTTTTATTTTTTTTTCAGTGGTTGATTTTTTTTTTTTTTCACCTCATCAGCAGACACAGCCAGCCAGTGAAGAGAAATGGTGTTCTGCCTAACTGCTAAACAGCAGCTGGCAAGCTTTTGTGCTAGCAGAAGTTGGGTTAAATGAGTAAAAAAATCAAGGCACCAGTAATGGTCTCAGTAACTGATGAAATCCCATTCACATTGTTCTTGAAAATCCTGTTCAACTGAAATAATCTTGAGGCAAGTACAACTATCTAGACTTCCTCCTGCTGCCATACAAGCAATCTGGATGAGATAGAGAGCCTTGGAATCACATCACCTGAATGACCCTGACCTGTTGACTTCCGGTTTTCATGTGCAGAGTATAAAAAGTTCTGCTGTAGGAGTTGCTTTTGAGTCTACCTTAAGAAATTACATTGGTGACATATGGAGGACTTACTTTGCTGTGTAGATATGTGGAAATTTTGGCAAAGGTATTGAGATGTCGTTTCTGGGTCTGAGAAACCTCCCAGGTAATAGATACCTCATAGGGATGGGAAATGTTGGTCCTTCTAGAGCTGAATAGAAGGCCAAACATGATCTGGTGCAGGTATCGGACTTACATCTGCAAACATTTAAACCAACTGGATTTTGAAACTTTTAGCCTAAGGTGACTTTCCTGCATTACCAGGGCCTCCTTGGCATAGTTTCCAGTACTTCAGCTAGTGTTTAAAAACCTGTAGCTTGGCAGCAAGTTCAGTCTGAGTGAAATAATCGATACGTTTCAACTTTTCATGTAGCTATTATAGAGACTCTTCTCTTTGGCTAGCTGAGATTATTCATCAAACTACGCAAGGCACATATCTTTACATTTATAATCATAAGTACTCCACTAGCAAAATTACAGAGGAACATTACTCTATAATTAGCATTACAGCAGCAGTTCTGTTTAAAGCCTACTTCTAAAGCATCTCCAAGTCACATGTGCAAAGTTAGATTGGTTTGTAGGCTGCCAGTTCAGGCCCTAGGGTAGACTGCTGCTATCTAAATCAGTATGAAAAAAGTATTCTCCAGCATCGTTTGAAATTAGACCCCTTGAACATTAGTGTAACTCTCTTCATGGGATCATTCACAGTTTTAGTTAACTTTGCAAATAACTCCTAATTGCATCATCAGGCAAAGAAAATTTAATTCTAAATAAGCGTAAAAATAAAAAACAATAAGTGAGTAGAGTTTTTTTAAGCCCATAAAATTCTCCACCTTTAATTTCATGACCCTGGAGAATGAGATATGACACTTGGAGATGGTTACTGTGTACAACGACCAAAGTTCCTAGATTGTGTAAGAGAGCAATATAAGCTTCTTAGCCCTGATCATATGTGAACTCCAATGTAGGGTTCTTAAATGGGTTTATAGTTCTATTGTGCTGCATAAAGAACACCAAAGTGACCCAACTTCTATCAGTTTCATTCCAAATATCCTCTTCCTTCTTTCTATATGGTAAGGTTGAAAGAAAATACAAGCACTCATATGCCATAAAATGCCAGAATAAAGGCTGCTATATAGATGTTGTGCTGCAGAATGTGTTCTTATTGTACTAAGGATATGTATCTTCTTCCATTTGTGAAGAGATAACTAATTTGTGCTTACCATGCCACCATAGAGTTTTAGTGAAGAAATGCTGTGACTGATCTAAAGGAAGACAGAACTATCTGTGTGTTCACTTTAGCAAGGCTGTGCATCACTGTGTGTCACACCTGGACGTATTTCTTGTAAAAGTACATGTTTCATTTTGGCAGGGAAATCTATCATCTTTGCTTGTTTGGTTGTGGAATTTTTATTTCCTTACTTCATGTTCAGCACTTCCCAAATCTGCTGTTTTCCTGGCCTTCCCTAGACTCTCAGCTTGCATCTTTTTTCCTTTGCTACTTAAGTGCCAACCAAAGCACATGAAATCTAAGCCTGTGTCATGGACAGGAATGGGCCATAACTGATGACTTAGTTTACCCACTTTGGAGACGAGTGTCAGTGCTTACCTAAACTGAGAATTGTGATTTGAACTGTATGTTTTACATGCAAGAAAACCTATCTTAACATAGGGCTTTATTGTTAGCATTCAAACACTCAATATCCAGCTGGTCTTTCTGAAAGAAAGCAGGCTGCAGGGTTTTTTTACTAGAGGAAATTACACTTTTCTGTAGCACCAAATTCTCTATTTCCCTGAAGGGGAAAGTTACTCTCTACATGCAGCCTGTGTCAACTCAGAGCAACTTGATTATTCTTTAATTTATATATCTGAGAACATATATAATTTAGCTTGGAATTTTACTTTGCATTCCAACAGCAGAGTAAAATTAGTGTAATGTAATGAAAAGAAACTATATATCTCATTATTTTCTTGCAAAAATGCAGCGTAGTCTTAAGATCTCATTATAATTTATTCAGAGCAAGTGATGTTGAGTTGTATGTTTGAAAGATAAATGGATAGAAGATGGCTGTAGACTGTTATTTTTTTTCCCCCATCATTTCTGGGGCAAGAACACTACTTTCGGCAAAGTTCACCAAATGAGATTTTTTGCAATGCATAGATGGTAGTGTCTAAGGTTTGAGGAATAACTATAGCAAACCCAACTTTGTTAAAATACTGAAAACTTAAAATTTCTTGTAATCTAAAAATGACAATTATAGAAAGAAGGTGATGCAAAATGCAAGTGTGCTTGTACTGAACAGAAGTTTTCCTATGGCTGTACATTTGGCAACCTGCTGGTTTGTCAGGTTGTCAGACTGTACTTAATAAAAGAGAGAGAGGTTCCTGCCTGTAACATCAGAGTTTAATAGTTTACTGATAATCATGCTACAGGTGCATAAAAGAATTTCTGCTGGATAGTGTGTCAAATTGACTATAGTGGAATATAGTATTTTCTAGGTAACAAAGAAAGATTTTGAAGTGTGACACACAAAAAAAAGTAATAATTAAAACTTCAAAAATTAATGGAGATGTTACCGTTTCTTTCTGCTTTGTTTTCTAGCGAAGCTTCCTGGGCTGTACAACTTTTAGAGTAGCAGACTTGGTAAAGTCGAAGGACCAACAGTTGACCCTTACCCTCAGGTAAGTGTTTTCCTCTGTTATAAACTATGTTGAATTAATATAACCCATGGGATTTCACATCCAGAGAAGAGCAATGAATCTGGGGAAGGGTCCAGAGAGCAAGTTCTGTGAGGAGCAGCTGAGGGAACTGGGATTGTTTAGCCTGGAGAAAAGGAGGCTGAGGAGAGAGCTTATCACCCTCTGCAACTACCTGAAAGGAAGTTGTAGTGAGATGAGAGCTGGTCTCTTTTCCCAAGTAACAAGTGGTAGGACAAGATGGCCTCAAGTTGTGCTAGGGGAGGTTTAGGTTGGCTATTAGGAAAAATTTCTTCACCAAAATGTTGTTAAGCATTGGAACAGGCTGCCCAGGGAAGTGGTGGAGTCATCATCCCAGGAAGTATTTAAAAGACATCTAGATGTGGCAGTTAGACGCATGGTATAGTAGTGGATTTAGCAGTGTTAGGGTTATGGTTGGACTCTATGATCTCAAAAGTCTTTTCCAACCTAAATGATTCTATAATTGCTGTTTGACTTTGAAAGTCTGTATTACTTCAGGTATATGTGATGTCAACTTGAAATGCTTCTATTTCTACCATGCACAAAGTCAAAATGAAATATTGATTCTTTAAGCCGGGGCTTGCTATGTGTCGGGTTAGAAAAGGTTAGCAATTTTTTAATATGATAACCTATGCAGGGAATTTGAAGTAGGGGATGTTCTTTTAAAGTTTCCTTTAGGAAGGAGCAGAAGGTTCTTTGTTTCATTTGATGTGTATGGTTTAAAGAATTAACACTGTACAGTTTTCTGGTTTGGTTACTAAGCATATTTAAAGACAGTGGACCCAATGACTCAAGGCTTCTTGATTGTGAAATGTGTAACCTCCTAAACCATTGTTACATGCAGCCAAAGTCAAATGGCAGTATGGGTTAATGTACAACTCTAATGAGTGGCACAGCGTACAGTGCTGCAGGAGAGTCAGAGCCAGTATTCAAAAACTAGGGCTGGGCTGAACAGGTAGTTCTTAAAGCTGTGCAATGAAGAAAAAACATTCACCCCTGATACTGACTTACATGGCTTAAGGTGTATAAAGATATGAATCTTTTTGAAGGTTAGGGGAAACATTTTAGGCGCTGATTTTCTGAATGAATTCTTTGGGCTTTATATGGTTCTGGGATTTTGTTGAGTTGACTTTTGCAAGCACAATGGAGGCTTATTTGCAATTACTGGGTAGGTACAGGTAAGCAGGTGCCTGAAACCAGAATGCTTCTACATAGCCACATTTTTGGGAGGAAAAATGTGACTAGGAAAACAGAGATACTGGTATATGTTCTGCCTTGGATACTGTACATAAATGCTGTGGAAAAGTTGTGTAACGTTCTTTATCCCTTGCAATAGGCTTGATTTGGATGGAGGCCCAAATTACAACCGATTCAGTGATGTTGTGGTATTGTCATTGTGTTGAGGACACTGTATGTTTTTCAAGCAGAAACTTCCTGAGGTATTTTGGGTTTATTACCACACCTCCTTTCCTGTTATAACAATAGTAGTTGCATACCTGTGTGTAGTTTAAAGGGCAAAGTTAACAAAATGCCTTGATTTTAATTTCTTTCAAATGCAGAAGATGTCATGCTTAACCAGCAGGTAACTTTTTCTTACAGAAGAAACCAATCAGATCAAATGCAAACTGACTATTGCCTATGGAATTGTATGGCTCGATAAACAAATATCAATTTACTTTTCATAAGAGTATTTTCTTACAGAATTTCAAGTTGTCTCAAGTTCTTTGGGACAAACTTTGCCTCTTCGACATATTGAAAACTTGATCTGAAAGAATGCCTCTGACAGGTGCCATAATAATTGACAGAATGTAAAGTGTCAGGGAAGTTTCCGAGTATTTTGTATCCAACCCATCTAATTTGTAAAAACAGTTCAGATGGATAACTAATAATCCACAGATGACAGATTGCCAGGTTAGTCTTAACTGAAGCTCTAAGCCTTTTCAGATTTGCTTTTACTTACTATTTTTAGTCTTGTATATCCTCTTTATGCATCTAACACTAAAAGACAAATATTATCGTAGAATCCTGGAATGGTTTGGGTTGGAAGGGACTGTAAAGACCATCTAGTTCTAATCCCCTGCCCGTGGGCAAGGACACCTTCCACTAGACCAGGTTGCTCAAAGCCCCCATCCAGCCTGGCCAATTATACCAATTCAAGTTAATTTGCAGATATGTCAAATAGTAAGTTTTCGTTGGTTGGATTTTTTTATTTTTTTTTTAAAAAGAGAAAAACAGTAACCTTTTAAATGTGGGATTGTTTCCTGATTATGGCTGTTCAGTAGCACAAAATCAGTAGAAATTATCCACGTCTTCACTGGCAGTTTAACCAAGGCAGTCTAGTAATCAAAGCTTGCTTTCCTCTAATTCCCTTATTATATTAGCTCCTCTCAGGAGGATAAGCGAACTTTGTCAGAGCATGCAGTTCTATTTAATTCTTGTTGATATACTTTGGATGGGAGTTTACTAGAGAGTGCTTGGGACTGAGGTACTCCTTTGTTAGATCTGAAGTAAAGATTTAAGTATCCGGAAATAGCTCTTTGGTGTGCCCTGTAAATATTGGTGTGATTATAGTAGCTGGTTACTTTTTCCAGGGTGTTGGTTTTTTGGTTCCCTCCACCCCCATTTATTATGCCTTGCCATTGTCTTTTGTGAGGTACACAACAATATAAAAGTGTTTTTTAAGAAATGTTCTTCTATTCTTCTCAGTTATTTTGTGGAGGGCTGGTATACATCTACAATTCCTTACTATTCCTCACCAGTGTATGTTGATAGTGATTAGGGAATCAAGTTACAAAACCACTGCAGAAGAATTTATTGTGATTGTCTTTTCTTCCCTATGAAGGTGCCCTAAACTGATGGCTGAGTGTTTATTATAGATGTGTGCACCTATGTCTGTCTAAACATCAAAACCTGAACAGGTCTATTTGTAAAATTCTTTGATGATGATGATGTACACAACTGACATTGGCAGAGGAAGTTTAGTTAGTAGAGACTTGGGATTTTGGTTTCAATATGAAATTTATAAAAGCAGAAATGCCTCTATAGAACAAAAAGTTTTATTTTGTAGTGGTAATGCAAGGCCACTTGCTTCCAGCTTTCTCATAGGGTTGTGATGATGAATAGGATAAAATGGGCAGTTGAATAAAACAAAAGCCAAAGCCACAGTCAGTAACAGAATGTTTCTTGATACTGACTATATGTTGCAGTGTATTCAATTTAAAAAAAAAAAAAAAAAGCATGCACCCTTTTTTTTTCTTTGTAAATGAGTTAGGTAACTGATTGCTATTTTAGTAATTAACACTAATTTTTTTTTTGTTGATTACCATTTCTGTTCAGTTTAGAGAATATTTTTGCCATGCCTTTCTTTTAAGAACAGCACAATGTTGGTTTTTTGCTTGGTTGAGGCTTCTGTAAAGGGCTAGCAATTAGTGTTTCCATTAGCTGCTTCCCCTGTGGTGGTAATTTGCCTTTTTCCAAGAAGGTCATCTTTATCTGGGTGATTTTCATATGATTTTCAGTAAGTTGTGTGTAAGAAACAGCAAAGAAAAAAGATAATAGTGTTCTTTTGCACTCTCTGTAAAAATAAGGTCCATCTGCCTGAGATGCTCCTCTTAGTAGACAGTACAAAATTCTAAGTAGGCTACTTCAATAGGAAACTAGGGTAATATCAATACCGCTTTTGCATCCTTTGGCCCCTGTAAGCAGGAACTTTGTAGTGATGGAGCTAACTATACAAAAACAAGAACTAGGATGCAGTGCATGAATTACACAGACCATCTGAGAGAACGTACCTGTGAATGTCTGTCAGTCGTGTAGTGTACAAACTTTCTTTAAGTGTGACTGTACTTGAACTCTTGGACAATATCTATTTGACTGTCAATCTGATTTTTTTTAAGCTGCCTTATTTTCAGTTATCTTGGGCAAGACTGAACCTCTTTCCTTTTAAATAAAGGAGATAAAAATAAACCATAGTTATTTTTAGAAAGTTCAAAAAAAATAACTGCAAGACTCCATGAAAGAAAGTCCCCCCAACTTCCCTCCCTCCTAACCCTGTCCTCCAAGCATCTTGCAGTTCAGTGGGCTGGAAGACACGTAACTGCACTTTAGTAATAGTTACATTCATAACGTTTAACTAACTAAAGACAATCTGAAAGCAGCACACTAATTCTTGCAGTCATTTATGTGTACATATAACTTCATTAGCAAATGACAACAATAAAATCCTATATATTTAGCTGCTTTTCCGTATTAAAATTCAGTCCAAGTCTGCCTACAACTAGTTTTACTTGGTCTCCATCCTGAAATTGTTTCTTGGCTGCTTCATGTCATGTCACCCACCCCAGGAAGCAGGTGAACAATTGCTTGGCATTATTAAGCCAGGCAAATCTTCCATTCAGTTGAGGTGAAACTTGTTTTGACATGAAGCTTAATCAACAGTACATTGAAATCATGAAAACTGAGAAGGAATTGAACAGTGAAAAACTTTATTTACTTTAGAATGCAGTGTTAGTCTATACTAATGGCATTTATTGTATGTTGTGCATTGGAGAAAAGGGCTGCCTGCTAGGTGGCAAGACATGCAGTTTGCATTTCAGGAGGCAGTCACTCAGTTTGTCATGTATAATTTACATAGCTATGCAAATACACCGTCTGCTTCTCTTTCTTTGTGTTTTTGAGTTGGCTTTTCATTGTTTTTTGGTGGTTTTTTTTTTTTTTTTTTGGGAGAAAGGTATGGCCATGGGAACCAATTAGCAGGCCTAAATTTGCATATTCACTGTGTAACAATGAGACTTGACATGCACAGCATTGGAGGCAAATGGCTGCTATTCTCAGTCCTTCCAGCTCATTTGTTTTTCTACCATTAGCTTGTTACCTTTTTTCTTTCTGGATGCTTGGGTCAACCTTTAATCGCTAGAAGTATTCAGGTGGGCGTGTATTCCTGTTTTACTTGAGCAACATGCCTTTTTGGCTGCATGCAAATGTAGCAGTTCATTTGCAAATTGAGCTCCATTTTGCTCAGCATCTCTTTATACTCTTAATTTCCTCTGATGTAGTTTTAAATCGGATCTGTTTTATGTAGGTCAGTCTCACACTTGCAGGTCTCTTTAGCCTTAGAAAAATGTGTTTCCTAAAAAAGGATGGGCAAGATTTTATTTCCGAAAGTCAAATGAGTGCAACATTTTCCTTTCAGACCAGAATAACAGCAAAGTGCTGTTGCATATTTATGTCAGCCTGGTAATAAGGTCGTCCACTTGTACGCTTTAGTTGGGACACATTAAGCTGTTGAAAAATTTTCAGTCTCACAGCCACACGTTTGCTCTGATTTTTAAAGGTATAGGTGATGTGCTAACATCTGTTGTATTCCCTTTCTCCTTGGAAATGCTGTAGTCCATTTGTTGAGTTAGCCTGGTTTGCATGCTGGCTTGACACGGGAAGGAGAAAACAAATGAAATCAAACCACTAAGCTGTAGCAACTCAGGGGAATGGCCTTCATTCAGAATATGGTTAAGTTGTTCTTGTGCATTTCAAAATTATTGTACACTTTTGCTCATAAACACCGCTTGGACATTGAACCCTTCTTCCTCATTTCTTTTGTGTGCTTTGTTAATTAATGTAGGCTTCTTTGGTTGCGAGGCTCTGAAATTGGTTCGCTTTTTGTTGTTCCTTTATTGTCAGTAATGAATTTGGCGTAGAGGAAATGAAGTAGTGACACATGTAAAATATGAAGAATTATGTCTATTTTGCATGGTTTTATATAAGAACATATTTAATTTGTGTAGTTATAAGATGAATGTATTCTAGTGAGTCACATATTAAAGCATAATGGTTCACAACCGAAATAACTATTTAAATTTGAAGCTTGAGGGTAGCTATATTTTGAGACTGCACTGTAAAAAATGGAAGTTTTGATTTAGGATGATAAATAAGTATCCATGACTGAAAAGACTAACGCATGTACTTAACTTGAGTCAGTGTGAAGAGCTGGCATGCTCTGGCTTAATTAAGGCCTCATGCTGCATGCAGAAATACAGATGATGTCAAATGGTGAGAGACAAACGCAGAGACAGGGTGCTCCCATCTGGAACATGAGCAGGCATTCTGGGAAAGCCTGTGCATGGCAAAGTCCAAGGCCTGCCCTGCCTGAGAGCAGGAGACAATGTGCATTGGCACAGTGCTGCTTGGGGGTTCTCAGCACTTCCAAGGCAGTGGGAATTATCTCATGGAGCCGTATAGCCGTGGTGCCTCTGCATGGTACTGTGCCATGTATGTGGGTGTACTAGCAGGCCTGGCCTTGGATTGCAGTCTTTCTCCTGGTTGGTGAAATGAGGAGAAGGCTGTTTGACTTGGGTTGGTTTTTTTTCCTTCCTGTACTAATATAATGTGAGGACTGGTTTTTGAACTTCTCAAAGGATGTCTGTGTTGAAGGGGGTTTTGATGTTTTCCTGCAGCAAGGATTGCCCTAGGAATATGGAGGTTTTAATGGAAACTTTTTTCTAATATTACTCTTTCTGAAAGTAATTTTTTTCTTTTTATTGCCAGTCCTCTAGTCACTTTTCTGTGTATTCCTTTGTCCTGCTCCATCACTTCTTATCTTTGCTTCTGAGATTATACACAGTATTGCCCCAAACCTATTTGTTTTCATTCTTTTCATTCCTCTCTCTGATTTTGCAATTCTGCTAAACTTAATCTCATCATTTCTTTTTGCCAATTTTTACATGCTGGCTGTTGTTTTACCTTCCTCATTATTATTAAATGATCTGTTACCCTTCTTCCTTCCTTTCAAAAAGTCCAGCTGTTCAGAATAAGCCAGGGGAGATAGACTGCACTATTAACCTTGGTGTTTTGCTACCAGTGAAAGCTGAAAAGCATTCAGTACCTCTTGGGAGTTTAAATCTTGGTTTCTCCTAAAAGGTAGTGAGCAGTACTCTTGGGAGATGTAAATCTGAATTGCTATTTATTTTCACTTAATTGGAAGTAAACTATTTGCAGAGATGATAATAAAGTAGTTCATCTGGCACTACATTATCTTCTCTATAGTTGAAGAAACAGGACTGATTCTGAATAATTAGTCTGTAGAAGGGCTACGAAAGGAAAAGTGATACTCGGATTAGTTTCATTATTTCAGTTTAGCAGGAGGATTATTAATATACTGAGCATGTCCTTTCTTCACAGATTATGTTAGGAAACAAAGCAGTGTATTGTGCGATGAGACTGCAGCTCATAAGCGAAGTATTGGTGCCAGTGTTACAGCCCTTTCTCTCACGGTCCACACACAGAATAATGTCTAGAATAAAAACTTGGCATGTTCATGGATTCTTCCAACATTCATAGCATTTACTCATCCTCGGTTTTGTGATGAAAACTTTGATTGCTATAAAGAATTTGGAGAAAATACGATATGCCTTATTGTTAGCATTTGGTTTATTATTAGAGTCATAGAATCATAGAATGGTTAGGGTTGGAAAGGACCTTAAGATCACCTAGTTCCAACACCCCTGCCGTGGGCAGGGACACAGGTGACAGAATGGAGAGGGAACTAAATGTTTATCAACGTTTTTACTGAATGAATGTGGTGCTGCAGATGACCCAATGTGTGGGGTTTTTCCCTAGGACTTCTGATGGTGGCAAGACAGTTGGTACCATTGAAGTCAGTCTTGTGAAGATGGGAGAGCTAGAGGATGGCGAAACAGACCACATCACAACAGATGCCCAGGATCAAAAGGTAATAACTCAGTTCATTGCACAAAACTTAATTAGAATGATCAGCTTTGTCAAATACCTAAATTACTAATTCCAAATTGGGTTAAGGACTTAATAAAAAATTCCAGAATAAAGTACTATGTAGACTTAATATCCCTAAACTAAAAATGTTTTTTAAGGAAAACCTACAGAGTAATATTCTGTCCTTAGTTTCCTAGTCCCTCCCCTTCTTTAGGAAAAAAAGAGCTTATTTAGATCTCAACTGAACATATTTGAGCACTCCTGATCAAAAAATGTCCGTAGAGACGCCATAAATCTTATTTGACCCTTGGACAGTTCCTCTATATTCTTCTCTTGAAGTCATGTTCACATGGATTTTTATGTGCAACCTGTGTCCACAATACTGAAAACCTGGAAAGAATGACAGGACAGGCAAGCCAAAGAGGTGAATCCCCTTGCAAAGGGGAAGGTTCAGCTGCATTTCATGGGAACATGCAGCAGTGGGGAAAATCAATGGGAGGGGACAGCACAGCAATGATGTCTTAAAGTGCTAGCATAGGGCAGTGTTGATCAGAGGGTTGTATGTAGGGATTTTAAGTTGGGTGCTTATGGTGTGGGACAAGAGGAAAGATAGAAGGGCTTGCAAAGAGCAAAAATGCTCTTAAGTAGGCAGGTTGTTGCAGGCCAAAGTGGTTGAGACTGGAGCTGGAGTTGATACAGGGAGAATGGATTTGAGAGTAATGGAGAAGCAAAGGAAGGAGTGTGGAAAGGATGGGCTGTCTCTATGATGACAAGAGGTTTAGGATTGGAGAAGATTAGAAATGACTGCTCAGAACAAGGAAACCAGGGTTTGAATGATTTGCAGTTAATAAAAAGGTCTCTCTGCTGGGTCCCTAACTGATGGTAACTGACATACCTGTATAGGGTTGCCGCCTCCTCCTATCTCTGCCTCTGCAGCCCCATTCTTACTAACAGAATTTTTGTAGCCCTAATACTATGGTGTACTGCTATACACTATGGTGTATTCTGTTATTGGGGGTGGGGGGGTGGTAAAAAATGGCATTAGATAATGCTGCAGGGAATGTAAATTTAAGGACTGCTTTTTTTTGTCTGAAAGTAACATATAAGAATGTAGCTTTGGGGAATTGTTCTGAATACCTTTTCTGCTCAGCCAAAGCAGTCCGCTTTTGGGCCAAATTCCGCAGATAGATTTTACACTCCTGTTTTCACCATTCTCAGAAAACTTCAATGCCCTTTTGAAACAATGGACCAGTGGTACCAGTTCCAAAGAAGCCAGCAAACACTGTAAAATCTGTGGTTTTGTACTGCAGAACTTCCACGAGATATAAAAAATGAACTGTTTTTTTAGCCTTCTTTTTAATTTTTCTATTCTTCCATTTCAAAATGTGGAATGAAGCTTCCCATGATTATTTGGGATATAATGAATGAGCTGTGCGTAGCTTGGAGGAGCCAGAAATAGCATAGCCAGCAGGGCCAGGGAAGTGATCATCACCCTGTACTTGGCACTGGTGAGGCCGCACCTGGAATCCTGTGTTCAGTTCTGGGCCCCTCACTGCGAGAAAGTCATTGGGATGCTGGAGTGGGTCCAGAGAAGGGCAACAAAGCTGGTGAAGGATCTGGAGCACAAGCCTTATGGGGAGTGGCTGAGGGAACTGGGGTTGTTTAGTCTGGAGAAGAGAAGGCTCAGGGGGGACCTTATCACTCTTTACGACTACCTGAAAGGAGGTTGTGGTGAGGTGGGGGTCGGTCTCTTCTCCTAAGTAACAAGTGATAGTACAAGAGATAACGGCCTCAAGCTGTGCCAGGGGAGGTTTAGATTGGATATTAGGAAAAAATTCTTTACAGAGAGGGTATCAGGTATGGGAACAGGCTGCCCAGGGAAGTGGTGGAATCACCATCCCTGGAAGTGTTCAAAAACTGGGCAAATGAAGCCCGCGGTGATATGGTTTAGTGATGGTCTTGGCAGTCCTGGGGCAATGGTTGGACATGTTGACCTTAAAGGTCTTTTCCAGCCTCGTCGATTCTATGATTCTAGGGGGTTCTAATACTTTTCAAGAAAGACAAAGCCTCATGACAGCTCCATTTTCTGTGGTCATTAAAGGATTCCTTAGTTTTTATATATTAGTTGCACCATGAAGTCTTGGTTTCTGTGTTCATAGTGAGGATGTAATTGTGAGACTGTAGAGTTATTGAATTATTTCAAAGAAATAAGTTCTGACTCAGGTTTGACAATTCATTAGGTTAACTATGTACAGGGAATTCCTCGTGGAAGTTTAAGGTGATAGTTAAATTCAGTCTGAGATATTAACTGGTGGGACAGCACATCATGTCTTGCTCTTTGATTTAAGCTCTGCAACAGAATATCTAGAAACTGGGGAAGCTGTAGGAGCTCCCTATCACGTTTAGAGGCTACCTGTTGGTTTTTTTTGACTGGGGGTAGCAGGACCATTAAAAAATGTACATTTAACGTAGGTTTATACTGTCGATTTTGCCATGAACTTTTAATACCTTTATTTTATACAGTGATCAAAGAAATCTTCCAATTCACTTGTATAACAAATTACTTCAATCGCACACCACAAGTACATTTTAAAGACTTTATGTGGTTTCTACTTTTCCCTTGTTTAAAAATTAATGGAGCGCTTTCTGACACTGTGCATGTGAAAACTGCCTTGTCACAAGAAAGCTCTCTGAAGACACAGAACTTGGCCAAAATTATTTTAACCTCTGCTGTAGGAAACCTTTCTGGTTTATTATGATATGGCTGATCATGTTTTGCCATTTTCTCTGCTATAGTTCTGGTTGTGTTACAGTACAATAGCACAGGAATATAAAGAGGAAAATGTAAATTATAATTATGAGTTGGGGAGTTATATTATCAGTGATGTTTTTCAGTCTGCCATTTTTAAACTGCGATGAATTTCCTTGTGACCCCTGAATGTGTTGCATTTGTTGTTGCATTTCTTTTGTAGTGTGCATTGGTTCGTGAATGTACAGCCACTGAAGGCATAAGTGGTAAAGACAACTTGCCTTCATTAAGTGCAGGTAAGTATTCTAACATCCATAAAAAATGAGTGTTGCAATGCTATGTCAGATCCTGAAGAAATCACAAAGACTTGGGGCAGAGCTCTTAAAAGGCTCTTCAAATGATGCACAAATTTTTAATTTTAATATTTTAATGTTTTGTACCTATTTAAGAGTGTAATTTTACTGAGAAATGTGAGGAAAACTTCCAGAAATGTCAGTTATGCTTTCTGAAAGAAGCACTCCTATGTCTTTGCCATTCAATGATTTTCAAGACTGTCAATGACTTCAGTGGCCATGGAATTAACCTCATTGTGTTGTCTTTTAACATTCTGTTAATTATGCATTATTTGTAACTGCATACCCTGGAGAATTAATCTCTCTCATAGTTGATGAAGTTGTAATTTCAGTTTGATCTGGAAGCTATATGTTCTAAAATGAAGGAAGCTGTTGGCAGGGCATTCTCAATTCTGGGTGAACTCTGGGCTGAACTGTCCAGTGTTCAACTAGATCTATTTCTCTTTCATTATACTGAGAAATATTACATGCTGATATGCTGCACCATAAAAGTTTTATTAGCCCAAGTTTATGAATCTCCATTACTTTGCAGTAACAATGTCACAAATAAGTTATATGGGTCATCTGAAACCAATCTGAAATGACTGCTACAGCTGAACCCAGGACACACAGTGCTGTCAAGAATTCTGTGTGTTTGCTGCATACAGTCGAGGACAAATGTTACTGAAGTTTTAAAACCTTTACTGAAACTCCTTCATATGACTTCACTGATAGGGCAGACTTATTAGACTAGCTTTGCAGTCTGAAGGAAGCACTAGAAACCTTCAAAAAAGAGATTTTTTTTTTTCCATGACTTGTTGAGACTAGATCAAAAGTAAGGGAAAATTTCTTCTTCAGAGATGCCATTTCTTTTCAACAGTTCAATGTGAGACTAGATATGTTTGTGGAAAAGATACTCACTGAGAATTACTAAACACACAGGAACTACATCTGGCTCTGGAAATTCCTGACCTGAAAATAGCTGGAGGCAGGGAGAGTATCTTGCATCTTTAGGTATCTATCTATGGCTCTTGGAGACAAGATACAGAGCCAGTTGAACAAATTGGCCTAACTCAGTGCAGCCATTCCTTGATTCTGATTCTGTATGTCATCCGCACACCTGGGTCTTAAAGAAATGACATTTCTGTTCAGAGAAAATGTTACTGATTCACAACTGATTTCTTTCAATTTGCTGCCTCTGTTGAGTGGGTTTCATTGGGTTGTCTGGTTTTGGGGATTTTTGTGTGGGGTTTTTTTGGGTTTTTTGTGTTTTTTTTTTTGTTTGTGGGGGGTTTTTTTGTTTGTTTGTTTTTGGTTTTGTGTTGTTTTTTTAATGGGGAAATGCAGTGGTTTGGGGATTGTATCTTGTTGGAACTTCCAAGGTAGATGCCAGTTTTATGAATATTGGAGTCTAAATCACTTGGTATTTGCACATGATTTTTTGATGTATCTAGACAATGCTTGACACTTCTATGTTTATTGTTCTCATATACAAACACACAATATAAAACCAAAACCCCCACCCAACATTGCTAGGGTGGGTTTTTCTTTGGTTAGTCATTTTTTGTTATTGTAAAGAGTTGAGGGGAAAAATCAGAACTGCAGTTGCATATGAAAGAAATGACAGCATGCAGGATATTGGAAAGAGTTCTAAGTCACAGGAAGTTTGTTCTAATAAATACTTACTCTTCAGTCTGCTTCCTGTAGTTGTGACTTCCTCTTCTCAGCATTGCCTCTACTTCCCTGCTGACACCTGGCACTAACTCCAGGTATTGTAGGTCCCAGTCTCTTTACTGAATTCCCAATTTCTTTTGTTATAAAATTTTAGCTCTCCTTTTATATTCTCAACCTTTTTGCCCACCCAGTCAGACTTCTTCCCAAGCACGCCGCTGTGAGTGAGCTTCACGTGGGTCAAATTCCTGTGTTGTCTGGAGACTGGCTTTCTCACATGGGTACCAGTGTTGCCCTTAAGCGTATTGTACCACGCAGTAGCTCTGCCCAAAACCATATTCATCCGCTCTCTATGAGTGTCGTGTGCACAGTTTTGCTGGTGTTAGAAACTGGGAAGGATGCAAGAATTTTCAGTAAAGGGTAGCTGGTTCGCGTATGAGGTGTAAAGTTCAAGTTTTGAGTTTTTACATGCTGAAATTTCTTTCCCAATGCTTATGTTGTTATCATATATGGTGAAATTGCACATCTCTGTTTAAGATTTACAGTCAGAATTCAAGTTTATAAAGCACAGAATTTTCTATTGCAGATTTCTGGCCTCATTCTCTGCAGCTGGAAATTTCAGAAAATAATCAGTTTGAGCCAGACAAATTTGTGTGGCAAAATTAGAGGCAATCAAAAACAGGGACTGAAAGGAAAGGAACAATATCAGTAATGCAGTAGGAGTATATTACAGGCAACCTGATAACATCAGTGTTGCTTGCACTGCTTTCCCTGCTGTGTACACACATAACTATTACAGTGCAGTATATTTTCCATATGAATATGTATTTAGTACATGTGTATACTGTTGTAAAAATTCTGTTCCTACCTCCTGTTGTTTATCACGCCTTCAAAACTCTGAAACTGAAAAAGTACCCGTGTGAATCTTGAAGTCTGTAGGAATAGATGCACATTGGCATTCTTCTGAAATTTAAATCTTAATATAAGAAACTCGCAGCCCTCAAGTGAGTTATGAGGCACTTATTGAGTGAGTGGGAATGAGTATCGTATTTCACAGAGGCCTATCACTATTCCATTTATACCCCAAGAGATTAACTTTATATGTCTTGAAATTATTTGTTTATCACACTGGAGAGTTTGCCGATTGTTTGTGTGTAAACAAATTGCGCTTCACAATAAAAAAGAGAATAAAAGTAATTGAAATTAAGCAAAAATTAAGAGAATTGAAATTATTCTTCCTGAAGTTATATGCATAATACATCTATGTTACAAAGGAAGATACAGATAGAAACACTGTTAGTAAATTAGTATACGGCAGTGGTATGTTTTGATCTATGTTCAATAGGGAACAAAAATGAAAACAGAGTATTCAATCTTTTATTATTTTTTCATTTTACTTGCAGAGGAAGCGGTGTGAAGGATATTGCATGGAATAAAACCACAGAGGTCTTTAAATTTAAAAATGAGAGTGGCCAAAAATATGGCTAGTTAAATATATGGCATTGGCTTTTAGGCTTCATTGCTATAGAGAAAGGCTTTTAAAATAGTTTTGTCTCTTTTTAACCCCAGCAGTTCATCTGTTGAGTTGGGGTTTTTTCAGTGCCTTTCATGATCACTGTCTAAATATAGGAAGGATTACCTTTATGAAGCTTTGAGTCATTTTAATAACTACTTTTTATAAAAGCTAAATCTAGTCATGCTATTCTTACTGTTTGGGTGGCTTTACATGCCTTCTGGAATTTCTTTTTAGATGACTTGTAATTAGAAAGCAATTATTGTTGTAATTGGAAAGGAAAATGCATCTGAGATTTTATGGAATCACATGACTTTAGTAGTTCTGATTATAAGAAAAACATCAAGTATTTTGTAGCTTTTGTTGACAATCTTAAGCTTTAGTGATACTGCAAATGGGTTTTTTTTTTCCCCGAGTTTGTAAATGAAATTTTCTTCCTAAACCCATGGAGAGATGTTTTGGCCTTCTTTTTCTTTTAAACTTGCGACATGTTTGAAATTAGCCCCATCTGAAAATTCAGACTTGGAGGTAGTACCTGAATTGTAGTTTAATACTTCTAACAGTGATAAAAATCACAACTCTTAGATCCACGTTTCCAAAGTTATTCCTGGTCTCCCTTGCCATCATGCTGCAGTTCTGCTGGGTTTTTTTGTTTGGCTTTGTTTTTTCCCCTGTGGTGGTGGTGATGGTGGGGAGATAGGAGGAAAGAGGTTGTGGATGTGTGCATTAGGTTCTCACAGACAAATGTGATTTTTTTAATGTAACAGATTAAGGGCTGTTCTTGGAAAAACATCCTTTGATAACTTCTTAGGAACTAGATATAAGAAGGTAAAATAGAGAAAAGAGCCTTTTGTGCCTGAGGCACCATAATTTGGAATGTCCTAATAAAGAAATATCAACCTGCTTCCTAGAGAACATGTGGCACTCAACACAAAAAAAAAAAACCACAACACCCACACACACATGTACACAAAAAACTCACCCCCACAACAACAACAAAATAATCATCTGTGTTTTGGCAGACATCTCTTTAAGGGCAGACCTGAATTATTCCTTAGTCTCTTGAGCCATCTCTGACATCTGAAGATTGTCATTCCCTGTCTTGTTACTGGGAGATGATTGGTGCCATATATCTACTCAGTGGATTGACAGAGGCTGTCAATATTATTGACAAAAGTGATTTTGTTAATTAGAAGTATCTCGGCAAAAAAGGAGGAAAATAGGAAAGCATTACAGCATATTGTAATCAAGTAATATAATAAAGCCCAGACACTACAGTGTAAGTTGATCATAGGCACAGGACTTGGAGGGGCTTTTTTTTTTTTGTAGCAGACACTAGTTAAGTCTGTGTAATTGAGTTTACTTGAGCTGTGTAAAATGTGTTAAGACGCTCGCACATTGAAGTATTTGGGGTATTAATAGTAAAGAAAAATTGCTGTTCAGCATATGTTATGCCATAGATATCAAGCATCTATTAGGCCTATTTCATAACAGTAAGTCAGAATTCAGTTTTCGTAAGTAAAATCACTGCTAAGTAAAGGCAGAATGACTCTAAAAAGACTTCCAGTTTCTCTTCATGTTTGGTCTTGGTTTAGGCCTTTCCTAAAGGACTTTTGTTAAAAACAGATTGATTAGCTAGGCAAGACAGTTTGCGTATATTCAATAACTTGATATGTGTTTTTCATTCCCCATAAATAAGCCTACATAAACAATAATGGTGGAGGTGACTTCTGAAGCTGAAATTTCTGTTAGTAGACGTTGTTTCGACAGCAATGGTTTCCTCACAGCGCACATGGGAAATGCATTCCTATGAGTTATAGACCATTCAGTGGCAGATCAATGGGAGCCTGCTCTGAGGTAGCTTTTTCCAGATGGCTGATAGAAAGGTACTGTTGGAGGATTTGGATGGCTGTCCCAAGTCATTCTGAGTTGTGTGATGTGTGTTAAATGGCAGTCATTTGTCTCTGTGTAGATTTATCAAAGTAGTCAAATAAAACTTCTCTTTCTCAGCTTTTTCCTCATTTGCTCTTTCTGGAAAATTAGTTAAGGGGGAGGGGGGGGAAGGAAGGAAAGGAGAGAATAAAAAATTCTCACCTTTGTTGTAGAGCATCATTGTAAGATCTGAACAGAAACATAGCTAACACACGAGAGCTTTAAGATAAAAAATATGGTGGGATTTTAAGCAAAACCTTCCAAGACATCATGTTATGTGAATTTCCTATGTCAGGATAGACACCAAGAAGAGTGTGTGTAACATGTTTACAGGTTTGTTACACTTACTTATATGTAGTGGCAGTCTATTGATGAAGTCAATGAACAGGTTGGCTCTAAAATGGTATCCTTTTGACCAAATCAGTGGTCAAGTTTCCTTTAATGCAGATGCAAACCATCTATTTGTATTAATGACTTCTGTGTGTGCATATCATGGAGAAGATGCATCAGACATAGCTAAACTCTGAGGCATGCTTCACTTGTCCCATGCAATTTATTAATAAAGTGAATGATTCTAGCAGATGGTGAGCAATGGCATTGACTGTATGTGAGTTCATTGTCTGTTTCTGTATTCCATTTTTTTCCAACTGTAGCCTAAGTGTAAGAATAGAGACCATAATTTACATTCTCACTACACTGAAATGCTAAATTCACACGATATACCTACTGTGCAGGGAAAACATGATTTATCTACTCTACTAGTAATACTTTGTCCTCCACATGCTGCTATAATAAATTAAATAACAATCTAATGTTTTTAATAGAATTGTAATGGTTCTAAAATTAATTCTGGAAGCAAGGGGAAAATAATATATTATTTTTGGATATAATTTTTGTCATAAATTTTCAGAGAGTCATAGAACCACAGTAAAGTAATGATATAATTTTTCCTCTCTGCAGTGCTAAAAAACCCGATTTGTAAGTTATATAGATTCCCCACTTCTGACAACAAGTGGATGCGGATCCGGGAACAGATGGCTGAGACCATCCTCTCTTTCCATGTTCCTAAAGAGCTCATCAATCTGCACATAAAGGAGGATATGAGAAGGTAAGGAAGAAGTAGCAACAGTAAATATTAGATTTTATTTTTCTGAGTTGCAATGATGTAAGTGATGAGCTAAAAATACTAATTTTTAGTATGAAATAGGCAAAATATAGCAATAATTTTGGCTGCTAAGAATTTACAGCAGTAACTGAACAATAGCATGGATTGCTCGGAAATTTTAGGAGTCCAGTGACTTCGTAAGTTCTGAGCAATGAACTGCTAGAGAGCAGTTGTGACTTTAAATGTGTAAGCATCAACATTGATTAAGAATGTAAATATTCTGAAAAACTAACATTTTATACAGAAACAACACATGACAAGGGAGTGAACTACATTGTAGTGCGTTTGGCTTTGCGTCTGGGCAGTGCTAATGTCACAGGCAAACATTATGCAAGCAAGGGAAAATAACATCTTTGTAGTTAATAACGGAGCATTGAGAATGTAAATCATGTTCCTCTGACTGGTGTAAATTAGTTGGCATAACAAAAGGATGCCAAAGTAATGTAAGTTTGAAGTCTTTGTTTATGTTTGGTCTTGTAATTAGGAGGAACATCTGAGGATCATTACAATATTATACAGCCTGGGGATAAAAGAGGATAGGGAGCACAACTGTCCCAAAATCCTTTGTATGTCCAGTTCCCCACTACAGCAACTAGAATGGTAGCCTGTCCTTGAATACTTGTAAGTTGTGCTGATACAACTGTGAAAAAAAGTGGTATTTTAAGCAGTCCAGGGCTTCCCTGAAAGCATGAAACTTTCTTTGCCATGAAAGTTGCTTCACAAGTAGTTGGGCATTTGGTCTTATGTGCGAGATTAACACTGTGAGCCAGTATCGCTTCCCAAAGCCACCCTGTGCACTTTCAAGCAACTCCCTTTATCAGAGGGGGTTGTTTGTGGTTGTTTACAGTGGCTGTTTGTCCTGCAATAGGAGATTCTTTTCTCTTCTTTTATTCACCCATCTGCTGCTTCTATATGATCTTTTTATCCCAATATAACAGCATGTGGGAGACCAGAATCTTGCTTTTAATAAAGTCAGTGGACAGATACATACTTATGCAAGTATGGTGCTGATGGCTTATAAAAATCATATGAATTGTTATAGTACTTTTTTTTTATTCATTTAGTACTGTGTTTATGCGTTTATGGCCTGATCTTTTTTGAGAATACTAATGTGTAAGGCTTTTTTAGTAAGCAATAAAAATAGATTATGCTGACTTGCACAGTTCATCCACTTCCTAGATTTTCATTTGCCCCATGGGTAAATGCCTTTTAAATGTTAGAGGGTTACTTTAACCACTTTTACTACTGCTGCATTATTCTCTCCAAAGGCATAATGCGAGTAATAGTGCTTGCTGTTATTTCATATTGTAGCATTCACCTCCTTGGATAAAGTCATAGTAAAGAATCACCATAGTTTGGGGTTTTATAAATGATTATTCAATACTTACCAATATAAAGAAAGGCTTTGAGGAAGAAACAGAAGTAAAAGTTCCTCAAAGATTGAGTGGTTCTGATTTTCCTGACTGCCAAAATGTGGTTAACTGTTCGAGCACAGTAGAAAGTGTGGGTGTGAGAAAGAGAGAGAAACATAATGATTGTATTGATCTGATGGAGGAGGTAAGACCAACCAAGAGGAGCAACAACTTGCAGTAGAATACTAGCAAATGGTGGGAATAGAGGCATCTGTGTCACCTATCATCATATAAACGTGTAGGTTGGAGCTTCAGTTTTGTACAGGCTTTGCTTACTGAAATAATTGCAAAGATGTGCAATTATTGCACAATCTTGTGGACACCTTACATTGGTAAACTGATAAAATAATGTTAGAAGGATATTACTTTGTTAGTTCTTGAACTTGTGCAAAACTTACATTGCACCATCTTGAGGCTATTCTCTTCTGAAGTATTCTTCTCTGCATCTTTTTTTCCCCAGTTGTTATAAAAGCATAAATATCTTTTGTCTCGGAGGTAATTTCTTGTCATCCTCAGTCTATTTCAGTGTATTCCTATTCTGGCTTCAGTGAAGCAATTGTCTTTAAAAAAATATCCAAGTGAAGTGTTAATCCCATTCAGTATTGTATTTTAAATTGTAATTTAAATTCCCTTTTCTCGTAGCTCCTAAGATTGTTTATCTCTTGTATTCATGGTTAACAAAACTTTTTCATTTACTGATGTGATAGTCTGAAGTATGTAACTTCTAAGGATGTTTAGCTTTGTTTTTCAGGATGAGGTTTTTAAAGATGTGCATACATTAAATATTTTATCCTTCAAACCTCCCTGGAAGAAGTTGTAATAAGAAATATATGGTCATTTTAATTGTTCTAATAATGGTCATACAGTCTGCTTTGCTAGTTTTATTAAGAAATTATTTCTATTTCCTCCATAATGTTTTTCAATGAGTCCTTTCCCTGGTTTTTAATATTTCTTTACACAAATCTCGTCCAGATATTTTGCACCTGTCATGCATGATTAGCTAAGTAGTTCTTTGAACCTAATGGTTAGAAGAAAAGCTTAGTATTTTACCATCATTGTTCAGAAAGTTGGTTGACCCATATAATCTAAGCTTGCAGGTGTAGATGTAACTGGTGTTTCACTAGATAGCACCACAGGAGAATTTGACTACAGTGGAAGCTGCAGTACAGGCTCTTTCAGATTTGCCACCACTCTTTTGAGTCTCTTGGAATCAAACTCGGCTTTGGCTGAAAGGAAATTCCACCTACTTACAGCTGAATTTGGCCCATGGCATTTGTGGTCACAACCAATAAACAGATTTCAAGGATAGATTGCTGAACTTTGCTTGAACCTCCTCTCCAGAGTACAAAGCACACTGAATCTTTCCTTCTGCATCAGGAATGGCTGTCCTGTCCCAACTCCAATAGCCTTTTCTTGTACAAATCTATGCTGTTTCTCTGTTTTCTGATTTCTTTCTTGTAACATTACAGGATGAGGACAAAGTTCAGACTGTCTGAAAGATGTATGTTTTTCTACTATCTTTTAATACACAACTTCCATAGAGCAATGGAGCCCCAGGCGAAAAATGCCATGTATTGGGAGTAGGCGTTGCTTTTCCTGGACCTTTGCATGTTATTTTTTGCACGACTTATTTTTGAGCAATTGCTCTGCAAAAACATTGTATTAATAAGAGGTAATAGCATTTTAAAAAAAAAAGTTATTCTAAGCAAACTTACTATGGCTTTTGAAGCTGTTTGAACCAGCCATACTTAGACAGGCACTGTTAATATGCTATCTGCTTAAGGACATCCAAAACCTGCCTTTGGGTAATTACCTAATACAAATGTTCAAAGAAGTAATTTTTCTAAAACTTAAAAAATGTAGCTCAAAAACATGCACATGCATGATGGTGCATGCATTTTACATCCTTTTTGAGGCACTTCATTGTGCATCAAAAAGGGTGTGTAAAACCTTTCTCTTCTTATTCTCCATCAGTTACTGCACAGAGGAATAAAAGTATTATGAATTTAAGTGTAACTTGAGATTTTAGGAGTAGTATCTAGACAATTGCCCTCCTCAAAAATGATCAGTTTAAAACCCATGAATTAATAAGGTAAAGGATGAAATATATTGTAATACATGAACACTACATAATTCTCTATCCTCTTGATTTTGCTGTTTATAACTGATTTTGGAGAAGTCTAAGACTTTATGAAGTAAAACTTGCTAGGCTTTAGTTTGTTATTGGGTGTTTAAAGTTGTAGTGCATTGGAAGGGAGTAAAACTACCTGATCTGTTTCGTGATGGTTACCTCTACATAACATCACCTATTATTCAGGAGTGCTGAAACCTGTAAAATGTTAACTTACATTCTGGCTGTTTTGTCAGAGAGGGGTTTTTGTTGCTGTTTCTGGAAATTCCACCCGGGTTTTAAGACTCCAGAAAATTGTTCCAGTCAGAAATGCCTCTCAGAGACTGGCTGTTAAAATTTCTGGGTGTCACGTCTGTGCACAGCATGCCCCAGTCCATACTGAGCAAATGATACAACTCTTAGGCCTTATTAGAGCCTCCCACATCATTGTGAAGGACAGAAGACCAAAGCAAAAAAATAATCTTTTTCTCAAGATTATAATTATTTTAACACACTCAAATTCTGTCATAAAAAGCATTTGAATTTTTACATTGTTAACTAGAGATTTAGCACTTAGCAGTACTTATCTGTGGTCCTGATAGCACCAAGTTGGATGTAATTTTGTCAGTTCATGTCAGTGGGGGTGGAGAGAATATAAATTAGAGGCATTAAGGCAATTAGAAAAGCTTTGTGCAGTTTTAATATGTTGCTCATGTCATAAAGATTCTCGCTGTTTATTTTGAAAGAGGCACTCTGATTAATAAATGGAGAAAAAAGAAAACAAATCCACAAAACTGTTTAAATGCTTGAGTAATAATGCAATTAATAATGTGATTAATCTTGTCATGTGTGATTCCAAGCTGAAAGAAATGAAGCTATAAATATAAGCTGTGAGAGTAAGATGGTTTTGCTTATATCATACAGCTGAAGCAACATTGTCTTGAGCTAATTCTAGTGTTTCTTGATGAATCAGTAGAATTTAAAAAACAACTGAAGAACCCTAAAACAATTCTATACAGCATAGCTAAAATATACTATGGGATTAAATTGTAAATTCCACAGGTGCCATTTAGAGTATTACTGAATTTGAGACTCTCTGCAAAGTGTGATGCAGATTATCCTCTGCTATTAAATCTGAATCACAGAATTAACCTCAAATCATTCTATTTGAAGATCTTGAGTCTTTCAAAGATAAACCAAGGCAATAAAATATCTACGGAAGGACAAATTTTAAGGCAGGAAGAAAGAGATGAGTTTAATTTAGCTTATATATTGTCTACACTTGTGGATAATAAAAAGGGGATGGTGATAGAAATGCAAAAGGAATGTAAAACCTCCATCTTCCAGGAACAAAATAAAATATTCTCAAGCCTGTAAAATCCCAGTCAATTCTCCATATATATACATACATGTAAAAGAAACAGGTTTTTAAAATATTTTTAATGTGTGTGGTGGCTTGTTTTTTGGAGAGGGTTTGGATTTGGTGTTTGCTTTTTTTGTTTCTTAAACAAATGTTGAAGGCATGCAGGAGGTAGGCAACCACCTACATTTTAGTTTTTAGTTACCTCTCAGGTCAGGTTTACCAGAACTTGAAATAGTTTTGGGAAAATCTGTAAGAAGAAAAAAATGACAATTATTTTCTGGAGGTTTTATGTGAAAATTATTAGGAAAGAAAGAAAAATATCCTTTTATTCATTTTTTTTTTTTTGTCGTAGCTTCTCCACAAGGGATTAAATCCTCCTTAGTAATTGTCTGTTTGAGAAACATTTTAGAAAGAAGGCTACAATTCTTGTATTTCTTGAGAGAATGTTATAGTGTTTTGATGGGTAACTACCTGTACATCACAGGGCAATAACTTGTGGTAAAGTAAAATGAGAGTAATATTGTCTGTTTCTGTTCTACAAAAAACACCAACAAAACAAACAAATAAATGGTTATCCATAAGCATGTACACTTTAAAGTAAAATTTGTTAGGGAAAAATAATTCTTGTGTTCCTTTCCTTATGAGGAAACTTCTAAGCTTCCTTTACTTATAAGTGATTGAGTCATGCCCCAAAGCTTATGGTGTATATTTACTCTGTGTACTAAATATTCAGAACTTTGTTGCATTTATAACATTATAAAACTTTTGCAAATATATTCTGCAGAAATGTTTCATCTTGTTTTGAATCCTGCTAAGCACTTTGCTTCTGATGTTTTGTGAAAGTGGATTTCAGAAGCCAATTTTTCTTGGTGAAGGCAAAAATTACTTTTTTTTTTTTTTTTAATTTGAATTTGCCATGTTTGCTTCACTGGGAAGTGCAAGACTAGATTTTGGAAGCTGAATGAATTAAAAAATTACTGCTTTGTCTTCATACAGCATTTGTGGTTTATGTGCTTTTATCATATATCCTCTTAATTATCTCTTCTTTGTGTAATTACACTGATCTTTTCAACTTCATCTTTCAATTTGGGAAGATTTGTGCTGTGTCCTTAAT
>NW_009939418.1:0-12800 GCF_000696875.1 Nestor notabilis | reverse complement strand
TTCCTGCTGTTCCCTTTTCTGCAACAGAACAATTGGATCCAAAACAGTTCATTGATGGTATGCCCCCTTCTGACTCATCTTGTTCATCTTAATATCTCGCTGCTGGCTTTTTTGCTTTGTTTTGATTTTACTTTCAGTAGGCACAGGTTTTCACTGTGCTTCGCACAGTGGTGTCTGTACTGTTGGAGTTTTGCAGATCAAGTTGATTGGGAACATAATTTCAGTATTAGGACTTTCTTCTAATAATTTTGAATATGATGTGTATCACTTGTTCAAAGCACTCCTTACAGAATTCAGTATTTTGCATTTTCAGCATTGATTATGTTTCCTTTAGACTTCTAAGCTGTTCCCATATCCTCATATTCAAAGTGATGATAGTCTTTTTCTGTTACTGTGGTCATTAGAGTGCATGGGACAATGCACAAACCGGTTAAGTAGAAATTATTTGTTCCTCTTTCAGGTACTTTTGTTTACTATAATCATGCCCTTAAGTTATTCGTGAGTTGATAAATCAAAAGGCAGACTATTAGTCTAAGCCTTGGGTACTCAACCAACATTTCATAATGGGCTTCATTGAACATTTTCTTGGAACAAGAAAATTGCATGTCGTTTTACTTTGAGTCTAATGGCAACAGTATTTAACTGCTACTGCAGAAATGTATCCAGTCATGCCGTGTTGGGTGCCCTGGTGCAGTTATTCATAAAGAACAGGATAGCTGTTTCAGTCCCTGCACGGATCCTCCTAAACCACCCTGCATATCAGTCTACCAGCTTATGCAATGACTGTACTTCCATCAGCAGGGAGAGGCTGGGTAAAGCTTGAGTTCCCTAAAGGGCAAAGTGCCCCTGAATTGTAGCTGTGTAAATCAGTAAGATATTCCAAGTAAAAGAAGTTGTTGATGTTAAGTAAGAGCCATGAAGGTTCTTGGCAGTTCTAATAGTGCTGTGGGATCCTGAGGAGTCTCATAACTTATTCTTAGAATTTTTCATCTCTTCAAAATTGTGTTGTGATAACATCAACAATCAGTGTAGTATATAGTGTTTTCAGCAGACCAGGATCCATTACTGAGTTTTTCTGCCATGATGGCAGAAAAGAGTTTTGAAGAAAGGGTAGCAGGTAGAGTTTAGATTTTTTTTAATGGGGAACTGCTTCTAACCATAATGGGAAGTGCTCAATAAAAGCTGGCATAGACTGTCTACTAAAGGAAAGAATGGGTGTGAAAAACAAAGTACTTGCAAAAGGCTTACAAATAAGCTGATTAGCTGATGTTTGAAGTGAACTAGGAGGGATGGGACAGACTGTTTACATCCCCATTCTGGTTAAATACAAATGGGCAAGATTATGGCAAGGCCACCAAGGAAGATGCTGAAGTAATCAAGGCAGGAGACAAAGTTGACACAAGCTCCTGGGTGGGAGTTTGTTGTGCATTGACAAAAAAGACTATCCAGGAGACAGCTTGAGAAACTGGACAGCAGGATGTAGACAAAACTTGTATTTTATTCTGTAAAAAGAGTTGAAGTTGATGCTGAGCACCGGATCTGTCATGGTGATGCGTACAGTTACCTGGAAAATACTTTGACAGGGGATTTGGAGTGAGGGAAGATGATGATAAATCACTCTATTTTAACAATATTGAGTTTGCTCTGAGCTTACTGCTCTGTTGACAAGCTATTCAAAATTCTATGGCTGCACTGAAAAGGTGAATCAGTAACTGATTTCTCCTCTCTAGAGCCAATATAATTCATAAATATTAATTTTCTTTTATAGTACAGTTGTTTGACACAATAATTGGTTGAAGTGTGTTTTTTAAAATTATTCAATGAAATAAGTTCTGGTATAAATATTATTAAAACAAAGATTTTTAAGGTGGTTGTTGTGGTTATTAGTGCAAACTATAACCTTCCAATTTTGAAAAATGTTACGTTTCTTCAACCCATTTGTTTACTTTTGGGAGGGGCTCTTAACAATGGTGATAAAGCTTGGTACTAGAGAATGTTGTTGATGGAGCTTAGATATAGGAAAAATAATTCTTTTTTCAGCCATAACTCAAGAATTTTACTGAGTGACATAAGCAGTGACAAATAATAAAAAATCACAAGACACAAATATTATCTAAATCCTCTGTCTTATATATTTGTATTTGGGAAAAAAAAAAAAGATATATAATGTGCAAAAAGGCTGTTTTTGGAGGAATCACATCTATGCCATATAATCCTGTTATCTCATGTGTTGATTTTACTGTATTTTTAAATGCAAATAAATTTAGAAAAAGTACTATTTAAAGTTTTTGTGCTATGTATGGTCTAGATTTACTGTAAAACTGTACTCTTTATTTAAACATTGTAGGTAAGATGTGTCTTTTTATGACATACTAGTGGCTGTGTTTTGACCTCAGTGATGCATTTGTGTTTCTGAGATGAAGCAAATAGAAGCCTTGTAGACAACGATAAGAGCAGGATTTGACATTTCTTGAAAATGTGTTAAAAGATAATGTGGTGGGATTTGAACTTTCCCTTCCCCTTGCTCTTGGTGTCAATCCAGTTAACTTGTAATCAGACGGTTAAACCAGTTTTGGTTTGGGGCTGGATATTTTAGTCTGAGATAAGGGATTTCTATTCCGGCTGTTGCTTGACTTGAGCTTGGGACCAAAAGCTCGAGGAGTGGGCTTAGATAAAGGCAGGGAGCAAAGCCTCAACAGTGAGTTTTCCATGGCATAGAGGGCTGTGCATGTAGCCTATTGATGGGGTCACCCCTCACTGTGTAGTAAAATTCTTCACAATGAGGGCAGTGAGACAGGTTGCCCAGAGAAGCTGTGGGTGCCCCATCCCTGGCAGTGTTCAAGGCCAGGTTGGATGGGGCTTTGAGCAGCCAGGTCTAGTAAAAGGTATCCCTGCCCATGGCAGAGGGGTAGAACTACATGAACTTTAAGGTCCCTTCCAGCCCAAACCATTCTGTGATTCTGTGAATACTGTGCTCCTATATGGGAGGAGCGGTAAAGTTTTGGAACTCAGCTAGGTCCAAACATTGATGCTAAAACTATTAAATAAGACAATATAAAGATTAAGTTCCAAAATATTGCAACTGCAAATAAATAAAATCTGAGGAGTTTTTTTTTAGGAGGAAGCCCTGAGATTTTCACTTAATGAGATGCCTCATTTTAAGCTGATAAAAACTTGCAAGGAGAATGGTGGTTGAAAATGGTGGGTTTGTCCCCTTACTGCTGATGATTCTTCTGCTGCAGCATTGCCAGCTTGTATTGATGATGAAGGAAACTTGAACTGTTTCATCTACTTCTTCTCTTCAGGTTGACTGAAATGGAAAAAAGTAATTATAAGTCATTAGTAAACTCCCAGCAAGTTCATATATTGTAATCTTTGTTTCCATTTTGATACATCCAAGAACATACATAAACAAACCATCTTAATTCTGCTTCAGTGCAGTCTGCTTCACTGTGGTTGTCCTGTTAACAAGGAACAGAATTATGCCTATGTAGTTTATTCTAATACTGTTCACCCTAATTCAAAGCTAATGGTGATGCAGGCTACATCAGTGTATCAGTGTGGGGCTTTTCTGTTTAAGAAATAATTTTAAGACATTATGGCTAATGGTCAGAGCTGTTGCAGTAAGTAAGCTCTATGTTCCTCTGCCGCATTCTCACTGGACTTTTTTTTCACCTTTCTGCCCCTTTTCCCCTTGTTTTTTCTTTTACTTCAGTTATTTTCCTACATGCAAGAGGAAATCTGGCAATCTTTTTTTGAGACTTCCCAAGAATTGCAGTGCAACAGTCTGCTCAATGCTTTGTTGAAAACTAGTTGGTTGTTGTTGCACAAGTTTTTTCCTGAACAAGTCCAAGTGTTTGAAGAGTCAAGATCTTTCATTTTCAGTTTCTTTAACCGCAGATCCCCAAAAGTGGCTCTGGGATATGTATAGCATGAACTTCCTTTGCAAGTGGGGAAAACAAACAGAAAGCCCAGTGTACTGTAACTGTGCTTGTTTGTGTAGGAAATTAAAGTGATCTCTATTTCACTCAGGTCAGCTCTCAAGAGTGTACAGGAAAACTGATAATTTGCTAAAGGATTTCCTTTTGGATTTTCAGTGACATGTTTGGTTACCATAACACTGCTGTTTGACCTGATGAACACAGCTGTAAGGCTGAAGATTAAGTTTAAGGGGACTGGTGGGGTTTTTTCAGTTTGTATGTTTTGTTTTAAGCACTAAAGAAATGTGGTGAGGGCCGGTGTGTTACTTAGGCTGACTTCTGAAGAAATGCTGCTAAAACTGTTTACGGTATATATGAAAGTATCTAAAGAGTGTACCAAAACAGCTATGCTGCAAGCATTGGCAAAGGAGCAAACTTTGTGTTCTTTGTAATGATGCTTAATATTTCTTCACAAAGAATTGCTGTGAACACAGCTCTCTGGAGCCTGGAGGCTTTCTTACCTCCAAGGAAGAAACAATATTTCAGTTTGCAGGCTATTGCATTGGTACCAGTTGAGTGAACGGAAATTACTGTAGTGTTCACTGATTTGACTTTCTTTATTGTGTAGCTGAAAAAACGAGCTGAAATCAGCAGGTTTTACAAGTGTCATGAAAACAGATTTCATTTCAGTTAGAAAGTCCTTTTGATTTTTTTAATAAACTGGTTTTGGATTAATTTGGGTGAATGCTAGCACATTAATGAGTTAATTAACCTTTTCTTTTTGCCTTTTGATACAGGAATCAAGAACTTAAAGATTTGGGAGAACTTGCTCCTCACTGGGACAATATGCGCAGAAGTGTTATTGCTCACTGTGATCAGATGCTGAGCATGTACCAGGATACTCTTGCAGAGCTTGGGAAGCATACAGGTATGAATCTATGGGTCCATGATTCTATGAAAGTAGCCTCTCCTCTTCTGGAGCAGTTAAGGCCAGGCTGGAAAGGGCTTTGAGCAACCTGGTCTAGTGGAAGACCCCTGCCCTGGTCTTGGCAGGAGGGTTGGAACTAGGTGATCTTTAAGGTCCCTTCCAGCCCAAACCATTCTGTGACTGGTGTATTCAGCAGAAATAAAACACATAAAAATGAAATATTTGTAATTCTGAGATGTCACAGATGCCCTATTTCTTTATCTGTTCTTTATTTCTGTTTTTTTTAATGCATTCCAGCAGTTTTTCACTGTTAACATGGTACATGGTTACACAGCAGCCAAAAAAAAAATAAATGGAGTGAGTGTGTATGTTTTAATTGCATGTTCTCTTGGATAGACTACTTTGTATTGAATGCCATCTGCTAGTTGAAACCACCCTTAGCAGTGGTTTTGTCAGTTTCTCTTGAAACCTAATAAGGTTTCATTAAATAAGTCACATTTAGCAGTCTACAGGAGAACAGTAACGTCTAGCTGTGCGTTGCCTCTCCTTAGTGTGGCAGTTGTCATTGCCCACTCTGTGCCAGAAAAATGCAGAATTAATATGGGATGGGCAGTCTACCCTCAGTCCAGAAATAGCGGCATGTGCTGCCTTGCTTTTCTTCATGTGGAAGTGGTGGTCTTATATTCTGATGTGTGCTGGGTGCTCGTTCAGTTCATATCTGCCAGAGTCCTGTGGGTCAGAGGCTATAATGCATTGTAGCATTTACATGGCAGCGGAAGAAGTATCAGTGACATGTGCAGAAAGGGCAGCTGGGCTTTTCCTCCTGTAGCAATTCTTACTCATAGCAAAACAAGACTGCAGAATAAATTATTTCTGATTCTGAATTTCTTTTCTTTTGATTGTTCACAAAATCACTCAAGGAACTTAGGATAATTCTTGTGTTTTGCGAGGCTACAGGAATTATTTCCTGTATAACAGTGTATTTAGAACAAACAAAGATTTCTGTCAGCTTATAGTGTGACTTTCTGCCTCTTCCTGCTGGTGTGCCTCCTACCTTCCTCCCCACCTCTATTTTTGAGATGTTCTGGAAGGAAATGGGCACAGTTGTTCTAAATTACTACAAAGGCCTTGTTATTCTTACCTCCTTTCTTGCTGGTGTCAGGTTTCTAGCACCAGTCCTCACAATCACCATCTCAAATAAGTGGTTTTGATGACATTATTGCTTGCATATGCTGTTTTGCTCTATAGTCTCACTGCTAGATGTTCCCACTGTGGCCCTACTCTCACACTTACGTGTGTGTTGGCACAGCAATATGTCAGAGGTCAACACTGCACTTTGTGTTACATATACAGAAGTTTGCAACCTAGAATATTCCCGAAAAAGGGATACATTTTGGTTATGAAACTTTGTAAAAATAGAGTTACAAATGATACCATCTTTTGAAATATCTGTTATATAGTTTTGGAGAATTTGCAGTATTTTCTTAATTATATGTAGCTTTCTACATAGTCCAAACAAAACTTTTTCTGTGTCTGCTGAGAAATGGAGCAACTAGGTTTTAGCTCAATATACAACTAAAATGCGTAGCAAAATAACTATTTCTTATAAAGAATTTGGTGCACAGAATGAATCTGCTGCACTGAGCAGGTGGGACACAAATCTTTCCCTTCCAAAATAGGCATTCAAACTGTACTTTTATTTTCTAATACAGGACAAGGTGTTTCTAATTGCAGATTGCTTTCTGGAGTACAATGGCTTTCTTGGTTACGGGAAAAGAGAAATCCTGATTTAGTCTAAGAACAAAAACAGTCCCTAAATGAAACTAAACATTCTGAGAGCAGTTGGTCACCTGCTTTAATGAGTGTGTGTGTTGGGGGGAAAAAGCTCATCTGTTACACTAAATGTTGTATAATAATGTGCATTTTGTTTGCAAAAGTGTAATTTCTTGTATTTATGATTGTTTTCCATCATCAGATCTGATTTTGACAGACCGCTGTCTGATCCAGCATGACACTTACTGTGTTTCTGTGTTTTAACTGATATAAATGTGGGTTTTTTTTAATGCTGAGCTAATTACATTTTGAAAGCAGTCCATAAAGTGTCATATGCAACGCAATAAATACAGATCATGAAAGAATCAATGTAATAATTATGACTTGTAGGAAAATATTGAAATAACCTTTTGAGAATAAAAAAGAAAATAGACAATGTAATCTATTAAGCATAAATTCTGCAAGTCCAAGTGGAATTAAAAAGGGTTGGTGATGTTAAATAACCTGTCTTAACTGTGGTTTGAGATAACTGCAACAGACCAGGGAACCTGGTCTGAAGAGGACAGACCCAGCCCATATGATAAAGAGTAGGAACATCTCTCTGAAAACAAAACAAAGCAGGAAACCAAAGCGACCTAATAATTGTAGTGAAGATGAGAAATAAGGGAAAGATGTTAATTTGCTGGCCAACACACAGGTACTAAATCTTACTTCTTCAACAACCCTTTTACCCCTCTTCACTAATACAGTACTGGTAAATGCTTGTTTATACTTGGAATACCACTGATTTTGCATCCTATGTGAAAAGTTACTTTAACATTCAGAGACTTATTTTGTTGTGATCAGTGGGCTAACTGCACATTCTAGAGCCAAATAATAGCCCAGTCCTTCTAATGAAGACAACATTTACTTTTAACCCTGCAATATCTTACTAGATACTGTAAAAATTAAATTAGATGATAAATTAAATTAGATGTAAAAATTAAATTAGATGATAAATCCACTTCCAAAGGACCAACTCCATGTGAGTCATGTAGGTGCACATATCTCCAGTTTTCTTTTTCATCAGCACTAGGAAAGACTGTTAACTCATAAGCAGTGTAGAGAGGGGAGGTAACATCTGCAAATAATTCTTTTTTTCCAAAATATTCCCTCATTCCTCCTATACAATCACATGCTGGGTTTTCTGAGAGATACTTACTTCAGATTCAATTGAGCTATTTGTGGAATTTAATGGAGAAGGCTATTTCTTGTTAAATTTGGGAGATTGCACTGAAAGTATCAGGAGACTGCATTAGTGTTAGACAGCAGTTTTGATTTAACAGTGTATTTACTGAAAGAGGAGGTTTGAGGAAGTTAAGATTATTTCAAATTTGAGTTGTTTTGGCAAAAAACTCCTCTCAAAAATGGGAGAGAATTGTAGAGAATGCCAAGTATTTTTGTTTCAAAGAAACATAACAGTAATATAAAAGGGTTAGGGAACATCAGAACAAATAATTTCAGGTTCATTTAGAACACAGATTTGGTGGTTTAGGGAGGGAGTAGAACTTTGAAACTTTTTTTTGTTCGCTGTAGTTTGACCTGAGATGATTTCCACACACATGATTTTTTTTTTTTTTTTTTTTCTCTTTTTCAGTCATCAAACTGAAAATTCTATTATTCATCCTGCCCTAGAAGGACAAGAAAAGACCATCTAGGTTAAGGCAATCCCCTGCCTCTATCACGAAGTTCCTTATGTGACACTAGGCAAGCCAGCCTTCTGAAGTGGTTAGTGTGTGAAGTTCTTTTTTGGAAGCCTGGCAATAGACACCAGCTGTTTTGCAGAAGTACTCAGTACTCATGGATGTAATTCATCTCAGTGGGAGCTGTGCTTCCAAAATGGAATGTGACGTTGCATTATAATGTGTGCTCTGCAGTATGACATCCTCCGTATCTCATATTGATGCATTGTTTTCTTAAATGATGGGACCTTAACTTATTGTCTGCCATTAGAATGGCTAAAATTATAACCCTTTACTCAGCCAGTTAAAATTATTCTATAAATATTTGTAAAACCCTTAGAAACTGTTGGCATGCAGTAGACAGGTTTGAGGAAATGAATAATCCTGTCTTTGTGGGAGGCTTGTGCAGTATATTTGAATCCAGATACCTAAGTAAAAGTTGGAAACGAAATATTGAATCACTGTTTCTAAAGCGAGCAGCAAAGATACTAAACATTCAATGAGCTGGAAAAAAGCTAAAATGTGATATGTCATTGAAGTCTATTTCAGAGTTCCTCTTCAGGTGGATGTCAGATGAAGGTTGCATCTATGTTCCTGTATTTCCTAACTTTGAAGAGTTTAATCTTGCAGCAACAACAACCACCATTTTAATAGAGGGGTTGTAGGTTTTTTTGGTCATTAAGTACAACTTACCGAGCTATTTAAAAACTAACAAACTACACTAAAAATTAGTTTTATCACATGGATGGTACTGGCAAACACAGATGGAGATATTAATGCCACTGCGTGGGTTTCTCATACCTGAATAAACAGAATAACTGGTAGCAGTGGCTGGTTATTATCCCATATGTATCTGGCACTGAACGGGAAGGGATTCTGCTTCACAGGTCTTCTCTGAAAAGAGGAGTAACAAGACTCAGCAATGCTGCATGTATGCAACCCCAGCCCAGGACAGAAGTGTACTCTAGGGAAAGCAGACTCTTCTCTTCTACTCCCTCCTACTCTTCTTTTGCCTGTCCCTGATCTACTGACATCTTATTCTTATCTTAGTCTGCCAGTGCTTCCTTGTCTCAGATGCAGTTATCATTCCTTAAGCTTTGATCTTGGTCTCAGCTGAATTCTGATAAATAATCTGCACCCTTTTGGATTTCCTTCCTCATGATATGCAGTCTCCTCACCTGTAGTATTTCTCTTTTCATACAGTTCAAGTTCCCTTTACTACTCCTATAATTTGGTCTTTCTATGCTCACCAGGTGCAGGTTTCCTGCTGCTATTCTTCATCATCCAAGGTTCCTGGTTTCAGTCTGCATCCCGAAGTTTTCTATCAAATCTGAATCTTTGACTTCTGTTAATTGCTTTTCTTTCTACCTTTGCTCTTCATCTTTGTTAAATTAATAAGTTACTAAGCTTAGATAGCAGCCTAAGCAAGCCTGGCTGGTCTGGAGCATCATTGGTGCCTTCTGGCAGTGTGATTTGCATTGGGAAGCTCAGTGCTTAGTCCTATTGGAATCTATCACAGTTTCAACAAATAACCTCTAGCAGATCTTGACTGACCAAGTCAAAAAGAAGAATTTCAAATATTTTGTTTTTTCCCCCTAAGAAAATGTTGAACATATTGAACCTTTTCAGAGACCTTTGAAAATGATAGTGTGCTGAAAAAATGGTCTAAATAAATGTTGGGTGCCTGAGTGAGAAGATAGGATTCTTTTCTAATCCACAGCATTTGATTTTATATATACATATGCTGTTATCAAGTATCTCCAGGTAAATTGCATTTTCATACTGGCAGGCTTTAATTATATTCCTTTATACTACCATAGAGTTAATCATAATCTCATATTTTGGAATTATGCAACCAGATTTGTTCCCCCTCCCCCCCCCCCCCCCCCCCCCCCCACCTCACTTTTTCCCCCAGCATATTGTGCTGCTTCTGGTTCTGGCTTTTTAGAAAGAAAACCAATTTATAGCTTTTCTTAAGCTAGTTTATATTTCTTCATTTGAAATTTCTAGGAAGAATGCATAGCCTAGTCAATGTAACCCTTTTCCTTGTAGAAAAAAGTGTTACTTGATGAAAATGTAGTACCACCTCAGCTCTGTATCCCTGTGTTTTTAGCACAGAATAAACATAATGTACATTAACTATGACATTGTTTCCAGCAGACTGCAGAGCAATTTCAGACAGCAGGAAAAAATGTCTATCACCTAGAATAAAAAATTAGATTGTTCTCTGAATTAAAAGCTGTTTTGTCGCTTCCAGTGAGGATACATGCTGAGACTCCGTTAGTGAACCATTCTTTTCCTAATATACAGTTACACATTAAAAGTAAATTAAAGACGACTTCTAACATACAAGTATTGTCCTCGCATTAAAAAGAAGACAAAACATCTGCTAGGTGCTTAAGATAATGATTCTTTAAACTTTTGTTTTTCAGGTTCTTCCTTCAAATCAAGCTGTAGCAAAGGAGAAAAAACATTAGAATTCATCCCAATAAATCTTCATCTGCAAAGAATGCATGTGCATAGTCCTCGATTGAAAGGTGAAGTATATTCTGCGGAGAAATTTTCCAAGTATGACAAAGTATGTTTTGAAATACAATTAAACTTGCAACTAAGAGGTATAGTTTCCATTGTAGCCCATTTAAAGATGTAAATATTTATATATCCTGTTTTAAGGATGAACAGTGGATGGACATGCTTTCAGATTTAAAACTGCAATGGAACTGAAAGTTATGCTGTTTAGAGAGTTGAATCTTGGTAATTTTGAATTTTTCACTTAATGGTAGGATACTGGCAAGACTTGTTAAATTTTGTAGGTGGGACAAAAAGATGCTGCAGATAAAAAGTATGGAAAATAATAGTATTAAATTGATTCATTTTTTAGTAAATTTATGTGTAATTTATGTGTAAATTTATGTGTAATTCATGGACTTGGAGAATGCTGAGGAGAAGAGTGAATCACAAGAAATACAGTGACTTATAAAGAAAATCCTGAGATTCATTTCATGTTGCGTGCGTTTTGCCAATTGGTGAAGTTCATGCAGTATTAGCTTGTTTGTAAAATTTGTGCAGTATTGTAAGATTCAATACAGGAGGTTTCTTGCACGACCAGGTTGTTGCTCGGTTTGGTTTGGCTTGTTTGGTGGTTTTGTTTTTCTAATCAAAACCAAGCTTCCAAATTTATTATTTAAAAATCTGTGCCGTGCAGGCTTAAAGTGTTTTTCACTTTAATGGGCTCTAGAAACTTTGTGTGTTTATTTCCTGCCTTTGTTTTGTGTACATATCTGGAACCTGTCTTCCTGAAGGTTTTGATTTCATTCTCTGATGCCTGTGCATCTGCTTCTAAAACCGAAGCTCTCCAGTTCGGATGGTGTTTGGAATATTTCTAGAGCAACCGAATAGGTACTGTCCATAGAAGACCACACTTAAATCATGAGTTCAAAGATGTGAACAGCTTACCCATTCTCCACATTTCAAATTCTTAAACTAGCATGCAGACACTGCCACTGAGATTGATCAGAAGACCTGAAATCTGTGCTGAAAACTAGGAATCAGGCTCAAATTTAAAGCTGGGCAAGAGATTTCTCTGCCTCGTCTTCTAAAGCCAGAAGTTTTGGATACTGGCAGCAGCTGGAAAACTAAGCACTGATTAACTACATTTCTTTTTAAGTTGTGGGGTTTTTTTAAATAAATTCCAGGTGTGTTGTGCTCATGTTGTTTCTATAAAACTTGAAACAAGTAAATGCAGAATATATGTTCACTGAAATGTAGCTTATGCATGGTTCAAAATAATGTGTGGTTGCAGTGCAGAACTAATACTGGCATGATTCATATGCACAGTGTTCAGTAAGATTCACATCATTCTAGGGCATTGGCTTAATTTTCCATTGTGGTGTATAATGTCAGTGTAGTGTAAAAGCCAGTCTTACCTGTCTTGTTTCTAAGGTGTTTCTGGTTTGGGTTTCTTTTTGGGTTGGGTTTTTTTTTTTTTTGGTTTTTTTTTCTCCCCTCACAGTGCCACCAGAGATAGTGATAAGAGCGCAAAATACTTCCTCCTAGAGACTTCCAGGATAAACCTACCAGCCTAGGTGATGCGGGTTGCACGGTTCCATTAAGAATGGTGTTATTTCTAAACTCAATATCATAGAGTGGTTTGGGTTGGAAAGGACCTTAAGATCATCTAGTTCCAACCCCCCTGTCATGGGCAGGGACGCCTCACACTAGACTGTGTCACCCAAAGCCCTGTCCAGGCTTGCCTTGAACGCTGCCAGGGGTGGAGCATTTACCACTTCTCTGGGCAACCTGTTCCAGTGCTTCACCACCCTCACAGTAAAGAACTTTCTTCTATCTAACCTGAACTTTCCCTGTTCTAGTTTGAATTCATTACCCCTAGTTCTATTGCTACAGTCTCTAATGAAGAGTCTCTCTCAAGCACCTTTGTAGGTCCCCTTCAGATACTGG
>NW_009939417.1:0-1528 GCF_000696875.1 Nestor notabilis | reverse complement strand
GCCGTGAGCGCGTGCCGCGGCCGGCCGGGAGGGAGGCAGCGGTGAGGCGATGAGGAGGGTTGGGACCGTTAGAAGGGGCTGAAACAGTCAAAAGGCTGTGGGGTGTGACCTGACGGTGCTGGCTTTGTCCTGCATCGTCCTGTCAGAGGCCTACAGGTCTGACAGGCTTCAGGGGTGTTAGTCACCCTCTGCTTGTTACCTCTCCCTTTTCCTCCTTAGGGCCGTGTTTCTCCATAGCCAGGCTGTGTCCACAAATAGTCCTTCATCAGCTTCACGGGCAGGCCTTACCTCAGAGGGCACAGTTAGTAGGGAGAGGAGGTGCTTTTGCCTTTCATCTTGGGATTTGTCTGGAGGAAAGCGCTGTAACTGGCTGTGTCAGCTCCTAGAATCATAGAATCAACTGGGTTGGAAAAGACCTTTTAAGATCAGGAAGTCCAGCTGTTACCCCAGGACTGCCAAGCCCACCACTAAAACATGGCCTCTGTGTGGTTAACAGGGAACATCTGCACTTCAAGAATGGTAATTCCACCACTGCCCTGGGCAGCCTGTTCCAGTGCCTGACCAGTGAAGAAGTTTTTCTTAATATCCAATCTAAACATTCTCTGAAAGCTCCTGAAGGGTTTGAAGTAAAAAAACCAACAAAAAAACCCAAAACAAAACCAAACAACAAAAGATTTTGAGCTATGGCACTTTCCAGCTTCGTTAATTTTCATACTTCTTCCTAGTTCTGTTGAGGAAAGAAGATGGCTCACACTGTCTCTCTGACCATGCCCTGCCCTACCCAGCTTGGCAGCATCAAAGGTGACTCCCTGGAAGCTCAGCTGCACGAGTGTGTCAGGCAAGGAAACTCTGTTAGAGTGAAGAAGCTGCTGAAACAAGGTAAAAGTGAAGTTTAGACAAGTACTGACAAAAGAGTTTTACTTCTGTATGCTTAGATTTGGGGTGAAAAATAGCACACTGTACAGTGCCGTTTTCTGGATGGAATTTATTTATATAATGATATATAGTTGGCCTTTTGGGGAAATTGGCACTGAATTAAAAATGTAAATATGTATATTTAAAATACGTTTAAAGTACAGTTTTAAAACATAAATGTGTATTTAAAATATGTAAGTAAGTATGAAAAGTAATTTGAGAAGAAAAGCTTTTAGTTGTAAGGTGTTTGTAACGAAATGGGTCAGGTATTGTAAAACTAGAATTCTAAAAGTAAACTTTAGGAATATTCTCGTTAAATAGGATTTTAACTTTAATTCTGATAGAAAAATGCTTCAGGTGTGGTTTAGACGTTGTTATTTTTCACACGTGGATTTTTAACTACGTGGGAACAGGGAATTGTGTAAACACTGCAGTTCTGTTTGAGTTTCACACTCCCGCGCCGCCGTGGCGCCCGGTGCCGCGGGGGAATGAGCTGTGGCTGGGCCCCTCCCTCAGAGGACGTTGCACGCGGCTACGCACCTGAGGGGAGAGGCTGCGCCTGCCTGGATGAGGGCGCGTGTTTGATTGGTCGTCTCAGGCAGACGATGCAAAT
>NW_009939416.1:245767-250738 GCF_000696875.1 Nestor notabilis | reverse complement strand
TTTTCCTTAAGGTACAGGGCAGCATCCTGCACTCTTTGCATAAGCACGAGCCCCGCTGACGTCAATGGGAGTTTTGACGGAGCGAGAGCTGCGCGCCTTGGCCTGCTGCTATAAACACGTTGGGACTTTCTCTTATTTAGATCCTGTGCAGGGCTTGTTTAACATGCACGTTTGCCAGAGTCCTCAAACATCATGGGGCACGCAAGACAAATTGCCTTTTTGTCAGAGCAGTGTGGAGGGCAGAAAAAAAAGCACTGAGCTTCCCCAGCTAGTTTTTACCTTCCACTAAACCCTAACCCTGTCTGCCCCAACCCAACCCCCCTGCCTTTTTCTGGGTGATCAGTAACAGCAAAAGCCAGAGGGTGTCATGCAGTAGGATTTCCAACAAGTAAAAGTAGAATTAATAACGTACTCCAAAGATTATTAATTTTTTTTCCTTTAAGTTTCATAGTTTCAATGCAGTTGTCTGCTCACAAACTTGGGGAGAAGAGGGGTTAGCACACACAGCCCTTGGCTATCGCTGGACTTTTTGCTGCTAACCTCCCCAGTGGTATGCGCAGGGCACGCACGCCTTGGTGTGCGTGCGGCTGTGTATGCTATAAAACAAAGCCAAAACCACACGTTGCCTTTGATTTGAGCCATCTTTCCATCAATAACTTCTTTCTTGCCACAGATAAATGACTGATGTTGCAGTGCCAGGTAACATGGGCCCTGCTCCACCCGATACTTTCCTATATCCTCCCTGTTTATATCCACCTCTTCCCCTCTAGGCATTAACATTTTGTAATTAACTCTCTCCGGCATATTTAGAAATGTGAGATTTGGGGTATTTGGTTACTGAAGTCTGGATATTCCCCTCTTTGTGTCCTACAGCTAGGATAGAGGAATGAGTCTTCCTCTAACAACACAGCCTGGTGCATGCGCGGTCCTCAAGCATCCCCAGACCGACGGCAAGGCAGCCACTGGGCCTGCAGGTTAATACATGTGTAAGTGCACTTTCTTTCCTTCATGTCCTTCCTTAAGCTTTAAAAATCATAGTGTTGCTTTTAGACAAAGCAGAGATTACATACTTTGCCTCAACACTCCCTCCTCTTATTTTTTTTTGTGTGTGTGTGTGGGGGGACCACCAGAAAAATGCTGTCACAAAAATAATAGGTAAGCCCATAATTTAAAGAAAGAAAGAAAGAAAAAATGTGATTATATAATACATCCTGCAGTAATCAATTTTACCTCCAATATCTGCTTTTGTTTTCAAAATGCTAAATAAACAATACATAATGCATCCCTCATCAGCCAAAACCATGAGGGCTCTGTGCTCAAATAACAGGAAACATATTCAATTTTCCTAACAGAAGACAGTTCATTAAGCTGTGCCACATCAAATAAAACTTTAATTTCTCCAGCATCAGAGTCGCAATGAAAGCAATTGAGGAAGATGAGCCATATGGTACTTCTATCAGCAAACACATATTGCTCATTCCCCCAAAGTTTTCTAATTCTGCTCCCCAGACCTGTGTAATATAGATAATGTGCTCTGAGCGCAGCAACCATGAGCTATCTGGTGTACACTTCTAATACTGTATTTAATGGGAAATAATGAATCATAAAAGCCTGCAGAAGACGGCTTTTGCTAACCTAAATCTCAGCTGTAATTTCATTGTTCTGTGCCTAAGATGCTGTTTGCCCTTTTCAAACAACAGCAGTTGAACATAATTATGCTGCTAGAAACCTGGGCTGCAAAAAGAAAGCCTTCCTAATATCACCAAGTTTTTATTAACTCTTGAAATCCTGAGCTTGGGGTAACCAGGGGCAGAGAGTTTAGAACCCTAAAACTCTCTATGAGGTTTTAGGGTTCATTAAAGCACACATATGTGTATATCTCCATTTCCAGCACGTAGCCCACAAATTAAATTCATGACTCTCACATCGGGCCAAAAACGCAACAGGAGAAGTCTATGAGAAATTAGGAAATCTTTTTGACATCGGGAAATCCGACACTTGCCTCCTCTAACATCTGTAAGTGCCAAAGCCATAGAACCTAGTAAAAGGGAGACTTTTTTTCCTAAAGGTAAGTCTATTTTTCTTCTTCTTGCCAGACATAAAAATTGTGGTTAGAGCCTCGAGTAAAGGGCCCTCTAAACTTTATACTGTTTATGCTCTGTTTATAAATCCGTAATGATATCATAAGGTTAAAAGTTAAACAGCACTGTATTTTCTCTGCCTTTTTCTCCTCTGCCTCTTAGAAAGTAGCCTGTATATCTCCAAAACAGTAACAGGGTTGTTTCCTGAAGAAGCCTATAGGTAAAGAGACATTCATACATTCACACGGGAGGATTCGTAAAGGCAGGATGAGAATATAAAAGTATTATTTTGACATGACAAGCCCTGCTTGGAAAATGTCTCCAAGTCATCCAAAGTAAGCCTCTTTTTCTTTCTTTCCTCCCCTCCCTGTCCCCTGTCCCCAAAATACAGGGCTAATTTAAAACATTGTCTAGATATGCTACTTATACATATTGAAAACATATTTTAATGGCTGTGTTTGTTTTGGCAATATATGAACCAAAAAAAAAAAAAAAGCCAATTAAATTAAAAAGAGCGACTTTTAAAAGGTAGAGATTGCCTTTTAAAAGCTTATTAAAATCAGCATGTTAGATGTCTGTCTTTGAATTAGCTCAGAGGCTTGATTGCTTTCATTAAAGCTGCCTGTTTGGGTGCTGCTTGGTGAATGTTCAAGTCTGTTTTCCACCCCTCTTTCCCCCCGCCCCGAGCTGCTTCTCGCTACTTGTCAGCTTGGATTTTCCCTCCAAATTTGAAAGCAAAACTGATTTTTTTTAGAGAAGCAGCAGACACCCTCCCTTGCAAAACACAACAAAAATCACCAGCAACCGGAGCCACAGAGAGACCAACAGGTAAAAAAACCCATTAAAAAATAGCTAAAAAGAAGAAAAGACACCCCCGAAACACCCCCCCTGACCAAACCAACCCCCCTCCAAAAAACCTCCACCCAAAGCCACCAAAAATCCCAAGCCATCACATTGCTCATAGCCCATGAATGCCTTAAAAACAAATGTTTAAACAGGTTTTTTTTTTCTTGAAGCCGCGGGCAGAAAACCTCTGCATGCTCCAATGGGTTACAATAACAATGCTCTATTGCAATGTAAAACAAGCTGGAGGAGAAAAAGGTGCTTTTTGTTACCATTTTATCAAAGCTGTTCATCTTCTAGCTGCAGGCAGCATTTTGCTGGAATTGCAGATATTTCTCTGTCCGGGCTCCTTTGTTTGTGCATCTCATTTGCATATATTTATCTCCAGCTGAGGGTGCTTTCAGCTCATTAAGGCCTCCCCTCGCATTATTTCATAAGCCAGCTGCTAGGAGGGATTTCACCTGTGGTGACTGAGAAAAGAGGGGTGAAAAAACCAAATTCTTCATAAAAAAAAAAAACAACAACCAACAACCAAGGAAATCTTCTGACTCTCTTCCCCTATAAATGGGCACCATTTGTGTTAAACAGCCTCTTGTCATGATAGATGCCTCCTGGGGTCAGGGGGGAAAGTTGATTTGAAGGTCAGCAGTAAAACAACAGACAAACCAGACGCCAAACTGGTTCCTTAGCTGTCGGTGGGAGCAGCGGTACAACCAGGTCTTGAACCTTTTTCAACCTCTAATAAAACAGGGGAAGAATCTGAAGTGGAGCAACCAGGCCCCAGAGGAAAAAAAAAAAACCAAACCCACAAATAATATCAATATCGAGCAGCAACGGGAAACAACAGGGCAGCTCTCGGCGTTACGGGCACGCTGCTATTGTTTCAAGAGCCAGGGAATTAATTCCACTTATTTATTTAAGGCGTGTCAACTCGCTGCCTAAACCTGTTTCGGTGTCAAGATGAATAAAACTTTTATGGCTCATAAAATAGAGCCATTCATCTCAATGGTCTTTGTGGTGCCTGGGTTGGTTTTTTTAGCTCTCTCCTCCTGGCAGGCTGAGCTGGGCCGAAATCTTGGCGTCCTGGTGCTACCAGCTCGCTCACAGAAGCAAAGACAATTTGGACGGGGCACTGCAAGCTAAACTTCTGGGTTTGATTACAAACGGTGAACGTTAATTCATCATAATCACGTGAAAAAGTCCCCCCCCATCCCCATCCTAAAACCTACAATGAATTTACGTCATCTATATGGAGCTTTGGACCAACAGGTAATAAAATGCAATAAAGCGTGCTTTTTATCAGGAAAAAAAAGTCCCATTAATTATAGCTCATGACTACTCTAAACCAAATGTTCAAATAGTAGTTGGAAATGATGCATAAAATCTCAGCATGTTCTGATAGGTTATAGAGTCAGTGGTTTATTGCAATGTAAAACAAGCCACAGGAAGAGAGGGTGGTTTTGTTTACCATTTTCATCAAAGCTGTTCATCATGTTGATATACTTATGCTATATCGTGACCCCTACATACGCTGCATTTCATTTATTTATTTTCCAGGTTGTTGCCACTTTTGCTGCCTTTGCTTTGGAGAAGTCAAGTAATTCTCCGGCCCCTTTGAAATATGTCTCATCTGCACTGAATTTCTGCCAACAAACCAACCCATAGATACGGATGTAAGAAAAATTTATTATCATCGAGTCAGGTTTTCTTTTTACTTAATCTGAGGCAATTAGTACCTGAATAAACACAGACTAAGTAATCTACCTCCTCAAAAGGTAATTAGACTTGAAAAGCGCTGTTCAGCTCTACCCAAGGAAAGCACAGCTCTGATTAAAACACTTTGGAGATTCGCTTTCATCCCTATTGCCTTTTGCCCTGGAAAACCTTTTATAAAATCCGTATAACTTTTAATTTTTCCCCATACCAAACCCGAGGGCCACTCTTGGCCATTGCTGCCCTCTTCCACCTCCTCAAATCTTTAACCCTGCTTCTCATTTTTCTTTGCCTCTAATCTAATCACTAATTCCTTGGCTTGGCCAAATAGTTA
>NW_009939416.1:193332-245736 GCF_000696875.1 Nestor notabilis | reverse complement strand
TGCTCGCAATCCCTGCTGCCTCCCCCTCGTATCTGTCTCTGTTTATGGAATGGGCCCTGGTTTCCTCCTGCTCTTGTTCAGCTGTAGGTCTGCAGGTCAGGAGACTGTAAATACACACAGAGCTGCTCCAACCCATAAATCTGAGCAAAGGGCAGCCTTATATATTCAGATAAGGGATGCAAGACAGGGGGTGGAGGGGGGTGGAAGAAAAGAAATGGAAGAGAACAGGCAGACTCAGTGGTGAAGGAGTCACTTTGCTAGTGACAAAACCTGAGGTGCCAGCAGGCGCTGGGGGTAAGCTCTGCAGGACGGAGAAAGGACAGCTCTGCTACCTCGCAGGGTGTGCCTGTGAGAGATGGATCTGAAACGTCTGCCCTTCTCCCACCCCTCCTTGTTTATATATAAGTCATCACAAAATGCATTTTATTACTTTTGGGGCAACGAAATTAAACAAGAGATTTTCGATGGCTTTCTCTCCTCCAGACCTCTGTTGGTCTATTCCCTTCCCCACCACCCCCTCCCATTTTATTTCCAGCACCTCTGAAGCTTTCAAGGGAACAGTCCCCCCTGTTATTGCTTCTCAGTTCCAAGGTCTTAGAATAAATAACATTGTTATTACTCACTTCACCAATTTCCAAGAAGAAATATTGCTGCAGCAAATGCGAGCAGCACTAATATTTGCAAAGTGATAAATGGATTGTTACATACCTTCCCGTCTGTGTGGCCTCCAGCCATCCTCTGGCCAGCTACATCCCTCCTTGGGGCAGGAGGGAGGGTGCCTTTGAACTTAGCGGGGTCCAGACACTCAGTGCCTTGCACGAGAGCCTGCCCCAGCCCCCTCCCTTGCCCTTGGTTGGAGAGATGATTTTAAATGGCAAGACCATGCTGGAGATTGTACCGACATGGGGAAGAGCAGGATCCATTTACTGGCACCAAGCAGCCAAAAGTGAAGATGCTTTTGGCACAATGATTTTGGTGGGGTTTGTTAGTGCTGGGTGCCGCAGGGACAGGGATGAGAGGCTTGGGATGTCTCTGCGGAGCAGAAGCTGCCCAACTGCCCTCCCTAACCCTTGCTGGTGTGGAGTACCACATCTCCAATGTCACAGCAAGAGCCACCTGCCCTTCTCTGGTTGCCAGCAATGAGATCAATTGTATTTAAAACAAAATCTCCAAATCAAATTATTCCTGGGATGCAAGTCAAGCTGAAAAACACCCTGAACATGTGGCAATTAAAATCTAAGCAAAACATTTTTCTGCAGTCCCAGAAAGAGTAACCTGCCAACATTTCTTAGACTAAGCCTATTGCATCTCCAAGCGATGGTCCACAGAGTAGGGGCTGGAAGGGTTTGGATGGCTGATTTTAATGTCTTGGCCAGGATGAGCACCTTCACCTTAGGTTATCCAGGCACCAGAGGTGATGTAAAAGCTTGTTCTTCCTGCACAGAGCAAAACTGAGCTGCTCTGGGAGCATCACTCCCATTTCCCTAGTGCTGGTCTGGCACCATCTCTGTGGCTGGAGTACCACCAGGGGAGGTAGAGGTGAAGGTATCCTTCATCATATCACCCTCCCTTGCCTTTTCTCCCTGTACAGCCCCTTTACTTCTTAGGAGGCTGGTAGAAGCCCTAGGAGACACTCACCAGTGTGTGCAGGACTCATGGAGGTTAAACACAGCATTATCAGCATCTACATGGTGCCAGTTCAAGGTGGGAGGAAGTGAAGGATGCGTGCAAAGGTTTCAGCAACCTGGGGTGAAGGTGTTGGCACAGTTTGGCAGTGCTAGTACATGGGTAATGCTGTGCCCAAGGGGATGAGGAAGGTAGTAGGCTGAAAGGATGAGGATATGTTTTTGGTTGTTTTCCTAAGGAGTACCTTCATCCATAAAAGAATGAAGAGCTTTATCCATACACAGAGCTCAAGCATATCAGGAAGAAAATCACCCAGAAACTGTGGGCAGAGGTACAAAAGGGTCAATCAGAAGAGGTGGCAAAAATGTATCTGACAGTTTTTCCTCCTGGCCAAGGTAAACACCATCTTTTCTTTCAAGATGAGAAAAATTAAAAGGAAGGCCATAAGTTACAGGACAGAAAGTCTTTTGGGACAGGCTCTCATACAAAGTATATACAGTTCAACAGTACCAATAAAAAGTTTGGGTTTGCTTTCTGTCTTGGTTTCTGATCAAAGAATTAGTATACTTTCTCATCCATAATACTTTCTCATAAATGTATACATGGATGTGTCTGTTTATACAGCTGTAATTAGGCACGTACTTATATGTACATGCATACATATATACATACATGTTGCCTATTTGTAGCTGTACAAATGCACACACATTACTAGGCGCAAATGTGCACGCCCATACACAAGTGTACACTCACATCTACACGCACATGTTATACACACACACCTAAAACCCCAGCTTGCCACAAGTGAGAAATAACAAGGCATCCAAAATTCTTCAAGGGAAAAAAGTGATGAAAGCAGGTGAGAGCTGGGGCAGTGGCACTGTGGGGAGGTATCCCACCGCTTGGAAACACCCAGAAACCTCCCTAACATCTACCGGCACCTTTCCCAGCGCCAGGAGCAGGGCTGGGAGTGCCTCAAGACCATGTTTTCTTGAGCGACTCCTGGCAGGCAGGAAGCCCTTTGAGAGCAGCATTGCTTGTGCTGCTCCACTTCCAGCCCCAGGAAGCACACAGGTAGTAAGAAAAAATGAAGTAATTGAATAGATACAAAACATCTACATTTGTACAAACACCTTTCAAAAGGGGAAAAAATCAGGTCTTCCTTTTTTCTTTCTTTTCCTCAAACGTCTAAAAAAATATCAAAAAAAAAAAAAGTCAAGGCAGTTCTTATTTTATCCAGACCAGTTCATAAATCCCAAGTCATAAATCCACATGATATCCCGGGCTGCTGGATTTTGCATTTGGAGCTCTGAAAGACCGATAGCTGAAAGATTTATAAAATCCCAGGTAGCCGGAGTGCTCCCTATTGGCTCCACATCTGAGGGGTCCCCGCGTCCTGCTTAGCCCAGCAAGCTGGATGTATGGGATACATTGTGCTCAAGCACAAGGCTTCCCCCCCCGCCCCCCCTTCTCCTATTTTCAGCTGTGGCGAGGGCTAAAATTTGGTCATTTGGGGTGGACGGGCCCTGTTTAGGGATCTTTCCACACAGACATGGGCAGCCACAAGCTGGGGATGCCAGGAGCCTCCTGCAAAATAATACCACGGGTTGCATTTTAGATGTATGATTTAGCTTGCATGGGAGAGCTCACCATACACTGCAGAATTGTTTCAGGTGTCTTGAACATACATTTAATTTTGTTCCTTGCAACATCACTGAATAGGAATTCAGGAAGAAGAGGGTATCACTTCTGGGGCCAGAAGATGATGGTACTTAGAGGGAAACAGAATTGGCAACAAAATAGTAGCTGAGATGCCTTGGACAAAGTATATGCTGCAAACAATTTAGTCATCAGAGAAGCATGTTCATGTTCCCCAAAGTGTGCTGAAACATGCTGGTGTGGTTTTGGTTTTTTTTTCATAGGTTCACGGTATGTGAGACCATGTGTATTGGGAAAAACACCCCCCAAAACAGACCCTCTGAAGAGTGATGGGTACTATTTGTCTGCACCCATAGGATGCTGAAAAAACACTTACAGCCTTCCTTCCATTACTTTCGTCTATCCTTCCTTGATCACCTTATTCGAACTTAGTATTTATCTCAAGGTTTGCAATGACAGACATTTTTAATATGCTTCTGTTGCATTAATAAAAAGATTAAAAATTCCCTTCTGCAGTTACAAGAGTTTCTTTATAGCTGTAAGGATATTAAATAACATCTTTGCCACTGAGAAACAAAACTATTTGCTTTATGTTTCAACTGTTTATATTTATGGGCCTGAATTCATTGACATCTATGAGGGAAAATAGTCCTTCACCCTCCCAGGGAAGGGTGATGGAATCCACCTGAGGTCAGCTCTGCCTGGCTGGTGTTTTATTAGAAGCACATAGTCCTTTTTTAAGGTATTTTTAATGTTTTTTTAAAATCTTTTATGATATTTTATGAATTTTGTTGGTTGTTGTCAGTTTGTGTTAGTGGAAATTAAAGCATTGAAAGGGTTTATGCGTGTTGCAAGAGTCTCTGCCTGTGACCAGCCACCTTCAAGCAAGCACCACGAGCAGCTTGGCTGGCATGCCACTGATGGCTGCCTGCCTTCAGCATGCCTTCTCCCCATCAAAATCCCCGGGTTCATTAGAAACAGTTACTAATTTAAGAGGTCAAACTAAACCAGACGCAAACAGACCAAAGCATTTATACTGGGAGTATGTCAGACTCACGGCAGGAGAGGTTTTCCTGGTTATTCTTGAAATCCAAAGCTTTCCCAAGCTTGTTAGTGGCTCTCACGAGGTATCCTTCCCCTTCCCAAGCAGAACATACTTCTTTTTAAACCTCAAACTCCCATGGACCATATTTATGCTGTATTTCATCTTTTCTTCCTGCTTCCTTACTCTTTATCTCTCTTTCAGCTGGGTTTGACTCATCGTGAGCTTACAGCTGTTGAGTGCAAGGCAGTGTGGCTTGGGATCGGGTTCAGAAGTGTTGCCTGGACCCATTACTGTCCAGCTCATCCAGGCGTTAGCCTGCACCATTACTTAATCCAGCCTGGCTCTACAGGCCAGGTAGCCCTGTCCTGCTTTGGAATGCTATGTTCTGCCTCTTTGGCATTTATAGCATCTTTGACAACAGTGTTCAATGCCCCACAGCCATTGGTTTTGGTAACTTTACTTTTCTGTATGTGCCCAAGTCCCCTGACTTTATTGGTGCCATTCATCTTGAAATGCTAAGGTGGGATTTGCTGGTTGCTCATCAAGAGATTGGGCTGAAATGAGTCCCCTGGTGCAGAAGAGCTACTACAGCACGGTGAAGGACAAATGCGTGCTAGTATCTGTCCATCAGTCATTTCCCACTGCCTTTCCACTTGCAGTATCTTTAGAAGCAGAAGGACATTTCTTACTCTTTCCAAACCGAAACTTGGGATGTAGCCTCTGACCAAACATTAATTTTTTCAGTTTTGAAAGTGCAAGTCATCTTAAAGTTTCATTTTACTAAAAGCATCCACAATAGCTCTTTTCTTCCCTCTTTTCTTCCTAGTTCTGTTTCCATTTTGCTAATTAAAAATGCTGTACAACGACTACTATTGAGCTATAGAAATGAAAGGTCAATACATGAACAACTCTTCATTTGTAAATAATACAGCTCTGTAATCAATTATCTCATTTTCACAGAAGACAAATTAATCTAAAAGCAAAGGATGGAGACATTTAGAGGATGTACAGAGGGGATCTTTAAATGTTAAATGTTCTTTAGCATGTGCTAAATAAAGGTTTGGCAGAGTGAAAACATAGTGCACAGCACTGGCACTCCAGGGAGAGTCTTTAGGTCAAGTGATTTGTACCTTCAAAATAGTTCTCCATAGCACTGTAAAGCCTCTCTGTTGGTAGCAGTGAGATGGGTTAGTGTTATTTAGGATGATAACTGTAGCAGGGAAAAATACTCAAAAATCTAAAAAAGGTCAGCTGCAAAAAGAAATAAGTGTGTATTTTAATAGGTGAACCAGCCCTTTTCTCACTTTTATTTGCTTTCCATGAGCAGTAGGAAGGGAGTTCTTCTACCCCTCTTTTTCCATAAAAACAGGCTTCTGGACAGCAGGCTGGAGCTGAGACACTCATGTGAGAAGCTGTGTGGCCAAGTGCCCTTGGTATTTGGGGCATAGGCAGGGAAACGCTGCTCCGGGTGACACAGCATCCCGCCAGAGCCAGTGTGGGTTTGTTTCCTCTTCCATGGGTCACAATGGGAATGCACCAAAGGGTTTAAAGATAGAACAGTTCCTGGGTGTTGGAGATCCCGTGCATAACTTACAAATGTGTTACGGGAAATTGCAAGAAAATACATCCCCCAACCTAAAAACAGCTTAGGCTTTCCATCAAATGGAAAGAAAAGGCTATTGCCAGCTCTGCTGGGAGCTGGGTTACTTTGTACACTTGTTTACTGAATTCGACAACATGGAGATGGTAGAAGGAGGGGTATGAATATAATTTCATTTTAATTTTTGCCTGTTCGCGTTGCATTTGCTGTATGTCAGTCCCGCACTCGCCCCAGATCGACAGCTTTAAAACTTCTATTGACCATATGTTGGGACTTAAGGGGAAAAAAGCTACCCCACCCCCCCAACTCTCCCCACCCCCAGTTCTCACCAGTCAGTTTATCTCATCCCATTCCCTGCGTTGACCTCCTCTGTCCATTGCTGGGTGGGAGGAGCGAGGAGCAGGGCCCATGGGGAGAGAGCCCCACCAATGCGAGCCCTCGCGCGAGGGGAGGGTCTCCCTCCCGCTCCCTCTGCCACAGTTCTCTCTCCCCTGCTCCCACACCTCCCATCGGCCAAATCCATTGCCTAGGCCAGGAGAAAGCTAACCCCCCTGCCAAAAACTAAACCAAAGACAAAAAAACGCCCACAAAAGAAAAATGGGAATTGTTTTCGGCAGGCTTCACAAGCCAAACCACCTCCCGGGAGGCTGGTGAGTGCACTCCCACACAGGAAGCTTGCGGAGGTGATACCTCGATGGGCATCAGTGGGGCTTAAGGTTGCCTCCAACGTTTTGCCTCACTCTCCTCCATAGTCTTATTTTTTGTCACAAACAGAAATGCACCCTTGGCACAGGGCGATTGAGCAAGGCACCATCCCAGCTCCCTCCCAGCTGGACGGGGGGGACTGGAGCAAAGAGCCAGGACCACCAACACCAGCAGTGTGAAGAAGGGAGGGCAAGCTGTGGTGTAGGGCTCTCGGCTGCCCTCTCTATTCTGTCTCACAGCAAGGGCAAAATCCTCACTAAAACTTGTTTTGGCTTGTGCTGCAGGAGTGCTGGTTGTGGAATTGGCATTGGTGAAGGAATGGCAGGCCGGCGAGGCGGCGAGCCAGAAGCCCTGTCTGCATCACAGCAGATACTGTGGTGAAGCATAAAGTTATTCACTTCTTCTTTAAAAATGAACCTTAGGTTAGGATGAAAAAAAAGACCCCTAAGCCTAAATATTTCCAGGTTTGCTCACCCCCATGGGTTTGGTGTACACTGGAGCTGCTTGACCCAAAGGAACTTCCAAAGCGCTCCACGAGCCTCCGTCCCAGAACAAATGTTACTTTACCATCAAGTAGGCAGGAGGATGAAAGCTGTAAGATGTGTGACTGAATGAAAAAGAGCCCTAACAGGAAAACCCCTTTCTTCTGATTTTAAAGTCCTGGATGATCAAGTCTGTTCTGCTCACTCTGATGCAATCAGTTTGCAGATACCCAAATACATGTCCTCCCATGGAAAGTGCTCTCCCTTTGATTCCAGGAAAATCCTTTCTAATTCTCTTTAAATGTTCCAGGGCTTTTTGAAATGATTGCTATCAATGCCAACCAAATGCTTTAGATGTCTCTTTTTTTTTCTTTTTTGCCTGTCTTTAAATACTTGCCTTATTTTTATGCAGCCCAGTTACCGCTGTACATGGAAAAAGTATCTAGAAAAGAGATCTGGTTTGCTTTAGCCTTTATACCATATAGTTAGGCACTTTAACCTTTCTATTTACTTAAGTTGCTTTAATATGATTTCTGTAACCCCTATACTTTATTTTTTTTCCATATAACTTATTAAATGTTTATAATACAGTAGCCCATACACATCACATATGACAGACTTTTACTACATTAAGCTCACCATAGCTATCTAGTAAATCATAAGTCACATTCCCCCTAGACGTTAAAAACCGGGATTGTTCAGGTGAGCTTGGACTGAGTTTGTGAGGGACCAGCTCAAAAAAAGCTAAGCTAGTTAAAACAATAGATAGATTTGTTTAACCAGAAAATAATATCTCCCCTAAGGCACTAGCTCTGCAGTGTTTACCATGGCTAGGAACACTGCTGGATGGTCTGTTACTCTCTCTGTGCTCTTCAGTTGCTCTGAGGTGGGTACGTGACCATCATTCAGAGCATTTTTCCATTGCTGTGATGCCTCTTCCAGCCCAGTTTTAACCAGGCCACGAGGTGGGTCTTCAAGAATCACAAAACCCTCTCCGAATCCATGAGATTAAAGGAGAGCAGCATTTGGGGCATCTTAGGGATATGTTTTTCCTCTCTTTTTCCCAATTTTTAGGATTTTATTTTTTTAACTAGTCTGTTAGGGATTATCTTACATTTTCCTGGAAACAGTTTTTCTCCTTTAATTACAAGATGCCAGGAGCAGAATCTAGAAGAAAACCACCAACACACATGTGACTTGTAAGAAAGCCCAAATGTCTGCTATATAGTTGGACATTTCACCTTGCAGTTAGACATAAAATTTTACAGGTAAGTAAAACACACTGAGTGAGCACATTTATTTTTTTTTCCCCATAGACATTTTATTCAGTGCCTTTTGGATCTTACCAGCTTTCACAGGAAGCCAGTATTGCTGCTTCACACTATACACTGTCTGAATGAATGGTGTCCCAAATAGGACAGAAGGGATGAAGGCTCATCCACACCATGCCCCACCACCACCCCTGGGTCTGGTATAAGGAAGCCAAGGGCTGTGGGTGCTGGTGACCTTGCTTGTGCCAAGGCAAGGCCAACAGCTCCTGAAGCCATGAGGATGGTGCTGCTGTTTCTGCCATTGCTATTTCTCCATTCAGTCCACCCCCTTGCAGAGCCATGGCTGTGCATCATTTCTCCCCAGCATGAGCCCTCATCCCTTGCTGCTTCTCTGATGACCCACGCACCCCATCCCAGCATGATGTGAGGTGCCCAGCTCTGAAAGAAATCCCTCCCCTGATAGTGGGGCTGCCTCAAGTGAAGGCGAGATCTCTAATGCCTGATCCCTTCTGTCCTTGGGCAGGTTTGCACAGATGTGCACCGGGTTCCCAGTCCTGGTGTCAAGTTTAGAAAGAAAAACCTCTTCCAAGCTTCCTTCCCAACAGGATCACTTTTGCAGCTAATGTTCCTTCATGCACTATCTGCTGTGCCACTATTAAAGCACAGCTTGCCGACAACTGGGGAAGAAATACGCTCCCCACACTGCAACACTTCCTTTACCCAGCTCAGGATCAGGAACCAGGCGACTGGGGCTGAGGGCGGCTGCCTCTCACCCGCCTTCCTCCAGATAAACTTTCCCTCTAGAATGAAAAATGGTCATTTGTGTTTCAGCAGACCATAAAAACCCTGTCTGAAAACTTTTCAAGCCTTTTCCAAGTTGGAACCGCCTTGAAAGACTTCAGACCACATTGCCATATGGGTCGGTGGCATATGGTTTAATGCACGCTATGCTGCTCTTCCTGCGCTGCTGCTGCCCTCCCCTCCCATGATGGGACCAGCAGCACTGGAGAGATGTATTTGCTATAGAGTGCTCCTGACCATCTCCTTGTACTTCCTCCAGCTCAACGCTGCAGGTTTCTCCAGGCGTTTGCCATGGTTATGCTCCCAACAAGCTGTCAGATGCTGCCTGCACCTCCAGATAACATACAAGTCAACACACAGAGAAACAAGTATCCTCTCTCCCACTCAGACTTGCTGCTTCCTCCTTGTCCAAAAACTTCCACAGGAAGTATTTCAAAGCAAACAAAATGAGTACCCTGCTTCAGCTGGAAAGTTTTACTTCATTTCTTTGTTTTGAACCAAAACTTTTTGGATATTTGGGTTTTTTTCCTCCTCTTTCTTCTTGCTCTCAAGTAGAATGAGCCACTCACGGGGTTTGGTTTTGTTCTGGTTTTTTCTTTTATTTTTTTTTAAACTTCTTATTCCTCTCCTTTTCCACTCTCCTTCCTTTCCCAAGCTCCTTTAATTTTACCCTGCCTTTCCCACTCTGGAAAAAACATGTATGAAACTATACGAAACTCTGTAATTGCCTCTCTGTGTGATTTCAAAAATAAACCCAAGACTAATTGAAAAAGATGATGAAACACTTTATTTGAGAGGAAAGCAGGAGGAATAATTTTCCTCCTCTTGAAAATTCTTGCTTGGCTCTAGGGCTGGGCTTTTTTTGCTTCCCCAGTTAATTTTCAGAGTTAATGCTGATATTTAAAGACACTGAGCTGCCTGTCCAATGTGTGCCTGCTCCGGTTTCATGATTTAAGCTGCAAAACATTGGGGCTTCATGGCACCTATGTCCCCAGGACCATGCCTGTCACAAAAGCCCATGTCATGATGACATCTGTGTGGACCAGGCAACATGAAAGTGCCAGTATACATTATACAGCATGGGTATAGATAGAGAGAGAGAAGCGGCATGTTAAATATCTCCATCTGCCCTCAGTTTTTGCATTTCATCTGCTACAGGTGTCAAAGCAGGGGTAAGCTCTGAAGGGAGGATTTGAAGAGAAGAGCAACAGCTTCACAGAACCAGGCAGCTTTTTGCAAAAGGCAGCAGTGATAGCTTTTGCTTAGGGGCTGCACACAAGAGGTGCCACGTGGCCTTCGAAAGAGATGGTTTTTTGGGCTGTTCTAGGCTTTCCTTATCTTTCGAAAAGTTCTTCTCCCCTGTGGCCTCCTTTTAATGGAGATTTTTGTTTAACCAGAATCCCAAGCATTTGCTGCAAGATGGTTCTGATGGAAAATTTATAGCCTGCACCTGGCATAGAGATTGTCCCTGGGGAAGCACTTGGGCAGTGCACCCTCAGACACCAAAAGCCAAGACGATGCTGGGGCTCAGGGACAGCACTGTCAGACCTTCATTGTGCTGTGTTGCACGCCTTTCCCCAGACAGTGCCACAATGTCATGGGTGAAGCTATGCTAGCCTTGAAAAAGAGTATCCTTGTTTGTTTTCTTTTCAACTTTCATCAGCTAACATCTGCAACATCACACAGAAATTGCAGACAGCAGTCCAGCTCCCCACATTTTTGCTGTGAGCTGCCCAAACCCTGCACACAAACAGCCCATGAGCGTACAAGACACTTATACCCAAGAAACTGAACACAGTATTGATCTGAGAGAAGCCTGTGCTTTGCAAGTGCACTTATTCAGGTAACGTACGCAGATACAGCCAAGTTGTGAAAAAGAATAAAGAGCATTAATAATGATAACAACAAACCACCACCACCAGGAATCCTCATCACCTGGACAGCAGGTGATGATACCAGACAAGTCTAGTCTACAGGATGATTGTCTTTTAGGCAAAATTTCTATTGAAGTTAAGGTTGAAATCTGCCTGCTTTGTCCAAGCCATATGACAGTTTTACTCAGGAGATGCCTTTGAACATACCTCAGGCGGCCCTGAGCACCATGGGTGTCAATGACACCTCAAAAATGTTCACAGGACAGGGTCCAAGGCTGGGATGTGCAGTGGGAAAGGTGAGTTGGCAGCAGGTCACAAAGCTCTTGGAGGAGCAAAAAGACCCTCATCCGGCTTCAGTGTGTTTGCTCCAGCCAAGGAGTAGCACAATGGTACTACTTCAAGTAATCAGCAATGGGAGAAACCCAGAAACAGAACATTCATGTTGAAAAGGCAAACAGGACATCGTGATTTCTCCCACCTTCACCTTACTGTATATGGAAAGCTACTAACCAGGGGACTATGTCCCAGATACCCTCTTCTCCACTCTTAACAAATACACTTCTTTTGCACTCATAAAACCAATACTTCAGCAAATAAATCACAAGCTGAAGAGAAAACTAATAAGAAGACATTAAAAAAGTCCTTCCAAGGTTGTGTCTCAGAGGCTAAGGACTTGTTGGTACATTCATGTCTAACACATGAACCTTGTCGCTCATGTTTTGCACCAACACTGAAGGGCACTATGTGAAGCTCTCCTGCCTCTTTTCCTCCTCCCCTTCTCTTTCCCCTTCCCCCTTCTTTTAATAATTTTATTTGGTTTGGGAAAGAGGGAAAATGGGTTATCTTTTACCCCACTGATCATCACAATGTGTGGTCGTGACATTGCTCCCTGCCACAGGCTCATGGCCCCATCAGATGTTCTGGGACTGGGACCAGTAAGAAGTTCTGGAATATTTACCTTTAGCTTTTTGCTGCAACAGGTCATCAGTGTGTTATCCCACTCACAGTTAATATATGGCACTGCACTTGAACCTGACTGGAGCACTGATTTCCATGGCGTAACACACAAAGAATAAACAGGCACTCTGTTTTCAAAACCTTCAGAAGAGGCAGCTCCTGTGGGATGAATGTCTCTTTATTTTCCATGTACCAATCTATCCCTCTTTTTCAGGCTGCCAATGTACTTTCCTCTTCTATCTTAGGCACCCCCACTAAAAAATGATAATGAGAGAAGGTCTATATGGGTAATGCATCACTCCTTTAAAATTTATCAGCTCTGAGGTTAAAAAAGCACCTTTTTTTCCCCTACTAAAAGGGGATTTTTATATCCAAAGACAAAAAGGTAATACTCACTGCATTGTAGCTTCAATCTGGCTTTTTTTCCCTAACAATGGTGAAAAGATGTGATTTTTACAAGCGAATAGGAAGAAAAAGCCTGAACACACCCTGGGAACATGTTTAAGAAGTTGATTTATGTTTCATGCTGAGCCTTACACCTGCAGTTCAAGCAAAACTCAACTCTGCCGCCCCACAGAGTCTAGTTTATTAGGTATCAAGGAGTCACAAGAAGCCATGTAATTAAAACTGTAATTAACTGGAAAAGGAAAGTGCCACCTGAGTTTTGAGAGGCTGTCAATTTTATTTCCATTACAGCTCTCCTTCTGCTTCTTTTGTCTATAGGGTGGGGTTTTTCCACCCCATCTTCATAAGGAAGAACAAAGTTGTGGGTTTTTTTGAATCTTTTTACTAACTAAAGAAGCCACCAAATTCTCTTATGTTTTTACTCTTGGGAAAAAATCAAATCACTCAGTTTTGAGCTCGGATGCAGGTTTCTCACAGTGGCATTTGCAGCTGTGTTTGCCAACAGGTGTCAAGTGTGGTCCAGGCAGAAAAAAGCCCTGAAATGTCCTACCGGCGGAGGGTCAGATGAGTTCAAAGCCCATTTTAACAAAACATAATCAATGCCCTTTAAAAAGGGGATGGCGGTGCCTTGTTAAAATGCATGACCTTGCTGCGGCGGCCAAGCCGAGCGCCAGGCGTCCCTGGATCCGGCACGTCCCTCCGAAGGCTGCTGGATCCTGCCAGAGACCACCGCGGTATTTCTGTGGGCAGGACAAGGCCACACGCAGCAAGACAAAAACACGTCTGGGAGAAATACGAGGTGACGTGAGGAACCTTGTCAACCAGAGAAATGAAAAGCCAAAAGGGGCCCGATCCCCTGGCCAAAGGAATAAATCTCCCAAGGATTTGGGTGGGACGTGCTGCCAGCCTTGTCCTCTCTCCACCTACTGCATCCACCAGGAGCAAATTCCCCAGGGATCAGAAAGTGGTGCTGGAATAAAGAGACAGTTATTTAATAAGGTTTAAAGAAGCAAAGACTTAGGTCAACTTGATTCAGGAAAGAAAGTCATAGTAAAATATAGTTAAAGACAATTACCTAAAAGGGTAAAATGATAAGAACAAAGATAGGATCCATCTTAAAAGTCGTTACAAGGGAGATTTATGCATATATATATAATTCTTTGTAGGGGAGATGCTTGTCTTAGGCCAGTGTATGAAAGGGGGATTGACATTCCTCCTTCTCCATTTAACAGGTGACAAAAGCCCATCAAGTGAAGTACTAGCCTTGAGAAGTTATGATCGTAAAAAGCAATTTTCCTTTGGTGCCATTCTGATAGGCTTGGGTTTTTTCCCCAGCCTTAATCATTTGTAGCCTCTCCACTCCTGAAACAGCCCCAGCTTGCAAGGCAGAGGTCTCGGGACCCTCTGGGTTTGAAGGCAGATCTTGATCAGCACTAATACGGGGAAGTGAGCCGGAGGTACCCACAGCAGATGACACGCAGGGCTCAGCTTCTTATTCAGCTACAAGTCAGCAGGGGCACCCCCTGACCATCTGTGGTCTATAAATTACAGTAACACCGGCACACACTGCTTGTAAATCACCAATGAACAGGCTTTACCTTATGACACACTACATGAACCCTGTTGGATATTCCAATAAACTCCCATAAACCATCCGATATAAACTCTGGATTATGTTTCTTTGGGGGGCAGGAGAAAAACCTGGACTTTTCTGCATTTGCACAAGCTTCTTATGGGTAAAATGAAGATGTGTCCTGAGATGTGTTGTGTGTTTATGTATCATGTTTTTTTATGCGAGAGAATTTTCACCCCTGCCATCATTATTATTATATATATTTCACTTCCCAAGAGTGCATCAGCCTGGAGGTAAACAAGGTCGTTGCTCTCCTGAACAAAAAAGACACCACTCACTTCAAAAACGCTATTTAATGTGAGCCTGCATGACCTGTCTTCTATCTTTGTGGCACTGAGCATAGGCTGATTACAGGAGAGGCTCATGTGTGTCCTTCGCTCCTAGAGGAGCAAGAAGACCCAACCCATGACCTCAAGCCAGCCATACCCTCTATAAAGTGAAAAATATGCCACTATTTCCTGACACCTCTGCATCCCAAGGGCTACAGCTGAAGCTTGCTGTCTCTAGGAGGGCGAACCATCCAGTAAGAGCTCCACACTTGCTTCTTTCTCCCTGTGAAGTTGCTCTTTCACCCTGGTCTGGTAACAGGACAGAAGGCTCTGTGGTTTGACACACTATGAAATCTCCCCAGGAGACACACTCCTGCCACCCAACTTGGTTTGGACAGCTCTTACCTGCTGTGATGTTTCATGGAGGCCATGTCTGCAAGGAGATGCTATAAACAGAAAGTCTTGGCATGTGGCCATGTGCTCCTCAGTCCATGGCTAGTTAGGGCCACAGACACTGCTCCTTCAAAAGACTGCTTTTAATAATTGTATTAGTAAATCCTATGCATAGCCTGTCATCTGGGCAAAAAAATGGCCTGTAAAATAAGTTATTCAGATTGTGGGGTGTATGCCATGTAAACAATGTGATAAATGTTATTTGACCAGCTTTTTTGCTGACCATGAACAAATGTGGGCTGTAGACAGCCATGCAATGGCTGTGCCATGACTCCTTCTCAAATTCCTTAATTGAATCTGTAATCCCAGCCCCTCTCAGGAGGCAGTAGGAGCAATGCAGTCCTCTTAGTCACGCACATGTAAGTCTCCTAAGGCAACGTGATTTTTATCTTGGTTTCTTAAGGCTACAGGGGCTGGCTTCTCATCACACTCTGTGGATGGATGGGTGTGTGGGTGCATGCCTGCATCAACACATGCTTTTAAACCCATGGGCTGACTGCAGACAAACTGGACAGTTGTTCCCACCTCATGGAGACAGGGAACCAAGGCAATCATGGCTGCCTCCTGTGACGACAATGTGATGACAGGGTGCTGGGACATCTAGTCTGGGTCATGTTTTGCCAAGAAAGGTTGGACCAAATGATCCCTGAGGTCCCTTCCAACCTGGGATTCTATGATTCTGTGAACCCATTCAGCTGTAGGCATCAGAGAATCCAATTCTGCAAGAGTAACCCAAGGGAAAATATCCTCCCCTGCTCCCTCTGGTTTTGAGTGTCCAATTAATTAACAGTCATTAATACTGCTCTTTTTTTAATTACATCACAGCTGTGAGATACACACCAGAAAACATCTAGTCTAATTACAAAAAACAGGTAAAAGCAGTGACTATGCTCTCTGGAGATACCAGGACCACCAGCCTTGCATGATCCCAGTGTTACCAAGTAATGCTGCACCTGACTGAAACACCTTGAACAGTCTCAGGAGCAATTTTTAAATGCACATTCAAAGTATTTACTGAATCTAGGTTGAGCCTGTCTAGTTAGTTTAGTTTCAGGCAAAAGTAGTGAATAAAGTTGATTTTTTATCTATTTGACTCAGAAGAAATCCCAATTATGTGAATGTTAATTTAAATTTTCCTGGCAAAACCAAACCAAACCAAACTGAAACAAAAAAGTAGGATGGTTTTAAATATACATGTGAACTCTGACAAATACCCTGTGATTTCAGGGCAGGGAATTTTTGCTTCGTAAACATTCTAAACTGGAGTTAACATACAAGGAGCACCTTTGCAGTGCTTTTCCACCCAGCAAGTGAGCCAAAACCCCAACTTGTCACAGTGAGGCAGTGGGAGGCCCTAGATAGGTCTGGGCATCGCATCACACCACTGGGGCTCTTGTGAGCTCACCCATGAAGATCCCCCCACATCCCAATTGTTCAGCTCTACCTTTCCACTGTCCTCTCCATCCACTGCTTTCTGTGTACCCTGACAAGAAGTGATAGTGCTATTTCTGGTTTTTAACAAGATTTGGAAAGCATTCAAGTGCCTGACTAAGTGGTTGGAAACAAGGAAGCAGAAGGATGTTTTGGCATCCTGCAATGTGTGCATGAAGAGCATAGACACAAACACATTGAGCGCACATACTGTAAAACAAGATTACAAGGAGAGTACGAACTAATAAAAGCCTATTAAAACATCATGGATGCTATTGCTGCTCTCATGCATGCCTATGTATTAAAATAACAAATACTTCACGTGACCGTGCAGTTCGAACATGACTGATCGCAGATATAACTTTCAGCAACCTTTAAATACATAATGCCATCCTGTAATTAATGTAGCCTATCCTGAAATTTGAGGGATTTATTGATACTGGCGGAAACATTCGCAAATAACCTGGGGAAGTTCATGACATACCTTCTACCTCCAGGGATTTCGTTTTTTTCCCTTTTTTTTCCAGCTACCATCAATAAATTCATTCAGAGCCCTTACCCTACAATGACAAATGCAGTTGGAAATCCGCAGAAGAAAGTCTGAAGAAAGTACCAATGTGGAGAAAGAGCCTCGTTGGTTTTATTTGTTGTGTTCTGAAATATATATAACCACATCCGAGGGGATTGCTTTTGAGGTCTGCAGTGAAAAGAAAAAGCAAAAGGCCATAGGCAAAGCAAGCTGCAAAAGGATTTTACCCAATTCCTCAGGAAAAACATGCTCAACCCATTAGCTCCTGCCCAAGCACGAGGTAAGCTGCTTATGCTGAAATAACACGTATCAGTACAGACCAACCACACATGTATGGACAGGTTACATCTTTTATCAGGCCAACTGATACAGCTGGGGGAAAAAATATTTCAATAGAGTGCTTTCCTGGAGGAATGAAGGTGTGAACACCCTCAGCTTGGGAGAGCTGCTGGTTAGTTGAGTGGTCAAGGAAGAAAAGATAAATCCCAAAGCTGTGGTACATGTTCCTCACGTTCCACAATCACTACAGTTACTAAATTTGGTCGTGACCCTACAAAGATTAAATTTAAAATTTATGCACTGATGAGGAGAAGAAATATCCCATCATGGTCATTGCCCATGGCAGGGGGTTGGAACTAGATGGTCTTAAGGTCCCTTCCAACCCAAACCATTCTATGGTTCTATGGTTCTTCCAGGAGAAGGTTTCCATATTTGAGATCTGCACAGTGCCACGACACAGTCACAGCACCCGGAGCATCAGATGGCAGATTATTCTGCTGTTACCAAGCTGCATCTAAGTAGGTTAGTGGAGCAGACTGGCACATGTTCCCACTCACTTGATCTTCACATTCCTGCCTGGTTTGTGTGGGACTACTTTACCATCAGGAGGTATTTTTGCCTTTGACAGGATACATTTGTACACATTTATATACATGGGGTTAAAGATGGTAAGATGAAAGAATATCATTTATTTTAGGAAAATGTTCAATTTTCATTTTTAATTCTTTTTTCCATCTTTCTTTCTAGGACCTGAATTCGAGGCACTGATCCCACATGACAAGCAATCAGCCGTTTGTACAAAAAAAGGCCGTCAATAGCCAAAAAATACCCAAAATGTGCTTCTGAGCTACTTGCTTCATTGATTTGGATGTTTTGGCTGTTTCAACCAGCAAGCAGAGCCAGGCTGGGGTATGGCTGCACATAACATACTGCGGATGCCTCAGCCCTGTCGCAGGTTTCTCCATCCCTCCCACCCCCTTCCCACTGTACTGCACCGAGTGCCTCAATGTTCCCTCACACTTTACTCTCCTATATCATCAAAACATTTCCAATAAAGCAGTGTCTCCAACTCAATGTCCACAAGCCCCATCTCCAGTAAACTGAGATTTATTGTTGGGGAAAAATAGCCATTTTAGGTTCTACCATGCTGTGATTCCTACTACCTGTAGAAGGTAGGCACCAGCTAAATGAAAAAGGGCACTTGTAACCTCCAAGAAAAAGGAGGAAGAAATTGTGCCTCAGGAACACCACTGCTCCTCTCTGACTCCTGTCTCGCTGTGGTAGGGGTGGGGTGACCAAATGAAACGGGCATCCCTCTTACTGCGAGTGGCAGGAGGGTTCCTGGCCACCCCAGGGGGAATGGGAGAGCTGTGCTGATGCCAAGAGCTCAGGAAGGGTTTATCCCACCAGCAAGGAGTTCCCCCCAAAAATGTGCACAGGAAGCTGCCATAGGAAGCATCAAGGGTAGAGATTTTCCACATCTCAAGGGAAAACTAGCTGAAATGGAACAAAAAATAGGGTTCAGCCTCTCATCTTCTCCCACTGTTTTTATCTGCTTTCAGTGTATTCACAGATATTAATGAAAAGTAATTATTGAGTAAAAATCCATCTCTCAAGCTTGTTCAGGTGCCCAACTTCAGAATACCTTCAGGGTGAAGCAGAGTGCCAGGGGTGTGAGCTGAGGCGCCTACAGAGGACCAACAGCAAGTGGCTTCCAACAAATTTGTCCCCCCCATTCTTAAGGCTTTTACAGGAAAAATGGTTGTGGGCTTATTTTTTTTGACAGGGGCATGGATAAAACTGATGCTGCTGCAGGGAACAGAAAGACCAGCTGAACAAAACCAGCAATGGGCGTTTCTGTTGCAGGAAAGCCCAACGCCTTGCCCATTGGGAGTGGAGCTCCCTTCTCCACCCCAGCTTTCTTCCAGCCTCGGTCCCTACAGTGCCCAGAAGAGCCATGCCAGGACCCCGAAGCCCTCAGGAGCAGTGTGAGAAGCCTGTCGTGCCGCCACTGAAGGACCAAAGTTGTCAGCTGCAAGGATGAAGAATTTGAGGTTGGCTGTCGGAGCACTTCGAACTCAGGAGGGGTTTGGAGGAATGCAGGCTGGGGTTACATAAAACACTGACTCATGCTGAGAAATCACGAGTTTTGAAAGATTCAGCTGAGGAACAAGCAAAACCTCAAGCTGTATGTCGCTTACAAGTCAACAGGAACCAGTGGATGCTGGGGACCTCTGAAAATCAGGCCTTGGCATGGGGTTTTCTGAAGTCTCTCCACTGCTCCCATGAGGAACTGAGAGCCATGTATATCTGTCAAAGGGCAAAATATGGCCCTTCATTATTTCAAGGAAAAGCAGGCATTTTTGCTTTACCCATTGGAAAGAACTGCCTATGAGGGAGTAAAACAGAAGTGAACTTTTTTTTGTCGGTTTTTTTTTTTCACTACTGTGTACAATACTGAAAAGTGCGTCATACAAAATATTTACTTTCTGTGGGATATTTGAGTGTGCAAACGTTTGTAGTTTTGTCTAGCGGACAAAATCAGTTGTGGATTTTTGGCAGTCTGAGCTAGTCTATGGTTTCTGTGAACACCTGGATGCGGTTCTTCCCAGGGCTTTATGGCTTACTCAAATCACATCTCATTATACAGGTAATCTGTGTGTCGTGAAGATGGTGTGTGTGAGGGGTACATATGCAAAAGGAGGACAAGACTGAAGACGTCACACCATGCGTTAGAAGCACTGACCAAAACCATTTGCACTTTGATATTTAAATGAGACTTCTGAAATCCATGCTCAGAGACATATGCAAGTAGTTGATTTTTGGATCCCTTACAATTTCTCTCTCTCTCTCCTCTTATTTACAGTAGGTACTCAGCATCTCACACACGAAAAAAAGCAGTTAAATTATTCAAGTGCTTAAATAAAGATATGGTTGCCTGCCTGTTTGTCCCAATTTGAAAAACTGTTGCATGCTTTTAGGTTTTATTTCTTTTCCCTCAATCACAGTCTCTCTCCCCTAAACACACTGATGCAAAAATGAAGATGTACATATGGGCTGTTCATTTTCAGTCAGGTTGCTGTGTAAATATGGCATCGGGAAAAGAAGAGTGTTAGAAACACAGATGTACGCAAGGCATCCCAACCATCACGTTTGGGCTGCCTCTGCACCACTCAAGTATGCATCATCCAGCCCAAGCTGAACCGTATGAGGCCGGAGGGAAATGTAGCTAATGGAGAACAAACTATTGGTAAATCGCATGCCTTTCAACCTTGCACAACGGGATAAAATAAATATGGATTAGTGCTGGGGTCTAAGTTTTTATTACGTGAAGTACTAGATGTGCAAGTGCTGGAGTTCCTGATGTAAAAAAAACCTGTACTAAATATAAATACACACATACAGACGCATATATATGTATATACATATAAAATATTTTTGTATTTATATATATTTACTGCTTTGTTTTGTTTTATTTTGTTTTGTAGAGCTCTCTTCAACATGGTCCCAGCTAATTTCTCAGCCTCTGCATTGCAATTGCTAACAATTTAATCACCTTATAAACTTCTGCAGTGACTAACGCCACATCTATGCTTTTGGCACAACACGGTCAGAAGTTGTTTTAGCAACAGCGGTATGTAAAGCAGACACACTATTTGTGAGGCTCAGAGCCCTTAAAAATCATTCCTTTCTCTCTGGGCTATCGACATTCCTGAGCGCTCACGATGCAGCTGCTGAGCCGCTGGACAGCCCACATATGGCCGTGCGCTGAACAATAGCGACTCGCTGTTGTTCTTGTTATATGCATCACCATATGTGTTTATTAGAAACAGCAATAAAATGATGACAGGGTTCTTCAGCTATCCCCACTGCTTGGGGAAAAGAAAAGCAAGGGAATAAGTGGGATGAAAGCAGAGGGTTCTCCCCAGCTTTGGGAGAGCTGGATGGTGGGGTGGTGCAGTCCCACTCTTTAAGGGAGCGTGGCTGTCTATTTATCCATAATATTGCCAAATTGATATTTTTCCTTTAAAAGGACACTGAACCTAAGTTCCCTCTCATTCCCTCTTATTACTGGAAACCTGGAAAATCTGAATCCTGAAAGTGTTGGCATCCAAAGTCCTCTCCCACCAGGGCTCACCTGTGTAAATCCCTCCCTGAGTCATGCAGGAGAAACCTCCCAGCATTTCCAGGACCTTTGGCTCAGGACCTCACTTCATATATACTTCCATCACAAGCATAACCAGCCACTGCGGGATCGCCTTCAGCATGAGGCTGCCTTAAAACTACTTCCAGATTAGAGAAATTTGGGCTGGGGACTCAGCGTTTTTCAGATGGAGGGGTTGAGGTGGGCATGAGGAGCCCAAAGCAAACACAGAAAGGGTTTAATGCTGCTTTGCCATCAGTGTAAAGACAAGGGAGAAACAAGTGCCAGGGAAAAGGTGTTCAAAGTTGAAAGAGAAGATGAACTAAGACAGCCAAATTGAACATCTGAATCCTCATATGCTCCAAATTTTGTACCATTTCCCTCTACTTCCATAATTCACTGTATTTTAAAGCAAAAAGAGAAGAAACTTTGAAAGCAAAACCAGCAGCGTTAAGTAATATGATGTATCTAAATATGTAACAACGTAATTTTGATATCCCTGTGTCTCCAGACACATGGAAATCAATGGGATTGAGTACTTATAGCCAAAGGTAGATGTGAGCCTCTTGATTTTTCATGATAATGAATAGTTTCCATTTTGCTGTCTTTTCATGACCAAATTATCAAACCTTAGCCACTGTAAAAGAAAAAAAACCAAACCCCAAACCAACAAAACAGCAAAACAAAACACAACCAAAATCAATTTTAAAAACGAGTCTGCAATGCTGGTTGTATTGGTTTTACTGCAACCTCCCAACTGTAGTAAGAATGCCATTTCCACTCTTACTTCTTTTTTACTTCCTACCCATAAAAGTAAACAATTCAAGACAACATTTTACATCCTCGAAAAGTTCCCAAAACAGGATTTTCCACTGAGGCTGCAACTCCTTTGGCTTGCATTTTCCTTACTTTTTTTTCCTGTAGCACAAATCAATTTTGCAACTATTCCAAAACTGTGATGCTAAATTCTGTTATCTTTAATTATAGTGCTAACAGACTTCAACAGAATTGTGGAGTTACTTAAACCTCAGTAGAGCCTCTGCCTTATTCCCCTATCTGCATGTAAGCTACTTTTTACAGGCTGCTGTTTTCTCCCCACAAAAATCGAAACTACTTTTTGTTTTTTGAATAAACCCATCCACTACTCCTCCACTTATCAGCTTGGAAATGTTGCTGTATTGCTTTCACACAGTTTGATAACTTTGTTTTGAATGGATCTTTGTCTTGGCTTATTTTGTCAGAAGTAGTTGTTTTTCAACAAGCACCTTTAATTCTGTTTCCTTTCAGTTATCGTTTCCTGAAATATCAACACGTTAAAAATAAATTGTTTACACCTTTTGAAGGGCAACAAAGGATCAGGCAACTTATTGTACTTGTTTATTATCAGCAATCCCCATCCTGCACCCACAAAGGACAATCAGGGCTTTTCCACTGAGTGAAATAAAAGCAGGATGAGACCATATGGTTCTTGTTAAACGAGCCTCATCTTCCTATTGTTAATGCTTATCTCCAAAATAAAGTATTTCTGCAGAAAGCATATTCCCATAGCATGTTCTCTTTCCAATGACCAGCTGGTTGCCAGTTTGTTATTTGCACTGCAGTAGACCACTTTCATCTATTTCTATTCCAGTCCAAGAACACCATTTGTACATTGTCCAACTTGGAAATGTTAATCTGACACCATTGGTCATGGGCCTTTTAACTTCAAGTGGCAAACTTCCAGCTAGCTGCCAGTTGAGTATTTACACTGGAATCTTTCTTAGCCCAGAAATAAACTATTTGTTCACCATAAACATCAGCAACACGCCAGTAATTTCTGTAACACACATGTAGGAAGGTACAGCCCACCGCACTTTGCTGTTGGCTTCTCAATAACCTCCTAAGTAGCTCCTTGGGGAGATGCTGCTTGTCTTGAGCCAAGATAAATGCATCTATTTCCCTCTCCATGCATGTACATAACTTTTATTTACATTCATGGGAGTTACAAATGCATACTGAAAGGCAAGAAGAGGGACCAAAGTTAGGATGGTTGGGCAGGAGTCTGACAGCTTCTCCCGAGACCCAGGAGTGCCCGTAAAGGCCAAAACACCAGGAAAACCCTAACACAAAAACATCCAGTTGCTTTGGCATCATCTACAGCAACTTGTGAACAACCATGAGCACAGCACTTTGGACACCCACTGGGAAAGAGGCAGCACTGGATGCACTTGAATGCAGCTTTTCAGAAAGCAGAGTGGCATGAGTCCTATGGGATTTTGCTTAGGAGATCGGTATTGCTTCCAGCAATACAATTTATGCTTCCTAAAAGAATATTATACTTTGGACTTTTTTCAATGAAATAAAAGACGGAGGGAGAGGAGGAAGTTTATGCTGGGTTCTGTGACTTAAGGAATGTTATGCAGTAGCAAGGGTGTGTTTCATGTACTTTGTTCACTTCTATTAAAATACTTCCTTTTTACATATTCCTGTGGTGACCTGTGGATGGAGGGGCAAAAGAAGGACTTTAGTGAGTTCAAAATGTAAATTTCAGGAACGGACACCTCCTCTATTACATTAAAAAACCCAAACCCAGCGATGCCTGGTTCTGTCCCTTGCTTTTCCTTTTTAGTTAGATAATCTACCTGTTGCCTTTAGTGTTACCTTGGCTGCTCCAAATGAAAACAAAACCACAAATCAAATCAGGTTAGAGGAAACTGACCCTACTGAAGTACGTTAGCAAAAACTCAGAGGACCATTTGGGATGTATAGCTGATCTTATTATTCATGGACTCCTTAGCACCTACCTGTGCCTTCAGTTCAGCATTCCATCCACCTGCACCTCAAAACCACCAGGAAAATGCCAGTCAAAGTTCAAATACCAGCCAGCATGAAAAGCAGGATCCTGCAAACTTAAATTATATGGACTAAAAGGAGGTGTGCATCCCACGTCAGGCTGGAGATTGGGTGGGCCTCGATGAATGCCCCAACCAAACCAGAATGCTTTCCAGGCACAAACTATAGGAAATGACAGCTTGTAGCTCTGACATGGACAGCAATGCTTGAGCAAACCCCAGCAATTGAATTTTAAACACTCTGCCCTGGCTTTGCACTGGAACAATGCAGCAGTTGCACTGTCGGCAAGCAAGCACCTGAGTTTTGGTGGCCCTCACTGACCTGTCTAGGCAATGAAGTGCGCAAACAGGGGCTGCACGCATTCTCTCCAAGCCTTCCAGACTCTCCTTCAGAATCCAACACATTACAGGGAATAATTTAAACGTTAGGGACATGACTGGGATCTTAAAGGCTGAGATGCTTAAAATAATTCCCCTTTGCTTGTGGAAGTCATGTAAGAGAAGTGCATTTGCTATCCACTTACAGCAGGATGATGAGACACTCACTGTTGCTAGATACTCCAGTACCTTGGGCAAAAAGCAACTGTAGTGTGAAACCAAGGACTTCTCTTTCCAGTGCTGCAGCTCAACTGCTCCTGCAGTCAATGGGATTTCTATGCAAGATGTATCAATTTTAATTCTGACCTTTGCTAACTGCCCACAGCTTGTTTTTTTGCACCCTCAGCATTCCTTCAATTTGGAAGTATGAAATATACAAACATGTAACCATCTACTGTGCACCAAAATTTTGATAAGCATACATTTTTCTTACCTCACCTAAGGCTCCTCTTGCAATCGAATGAAGGAGAACAAAATATTTTGACATCTCGAAATACATTCTCTTTTCCAGGAGGGCAAATAAATAGACCTGACATAAAATAATGTCATAACAATCAGCAACTACAACTCGATTCTCGCTGCTGTAACTTGAAACTCGTAAGAGAAGGTTAAAGTAACCCAAGTCTGAATTCCTGGCCACTAAAAAAGCATCCATTCCTTTTGTGTTGGGTTTTTCTGTAAGGCTAATCCTCTTTGAGATGACCTCTGAGCAAGGTAAAATAGCAAAGTATTTCCCCAAAATGCTTAAGGAAATTTGATGATTGGAAATTGGCCTCATTGACTACAGCCAAGCAATAAGAAACTGGAGCAGGTAAAACTGGAGACTGAGGAAGGTGCTTGGACTCTGAGGGAAGAAGAAAATCAAGCTACTTTCAGAATAAGTGTAGTTACCAGGAGAAAACTAGGAGTCTACAAAAGGATAATGGGCCTGAGAAGAGTGATGAGAAGACTGGGGAAGAACCCTAGGCTGCTGGAGAGGGAAAATGAGCAATTGAAGAAAGGCTCAGAGAATTTACAAAGTGAGGCCTGGGGCTAATCTTTCTGCTAGTTTATTTTTTCCCCATTTGTTTATTTGCTACAAGTCAGATTTTGGAGCAATTAGTAAAATATCATGCAAATATTCCCTGTGTGACTGCACATGAATAACTTTAATTTCACTAAACATTTGTCCTGTCATTCTGAAATACATCTGCTGTTTGCATTAAGATAATCTGCTAAAATATTGGGAAGTAAATTACAGTTTTATAAGATATTTATGAAACAACTTATTTGTATATTAAATATCTCTGCCTATCATGGCCTGTTTTGTTGGCTGATGTCTGCATTCGCCAGGAGCATCCGTGCCCTGTTTCAATTACAGACTGGGCTGAGTACCATCTTGTGGAAAAGCTCCAACTGGCTGGGAATGGCTCAGAGTACACTCGTTACAGGCTGAGGGAATAGTATCAGATCTGCCAGCAGCCTATGACAGAAAAAAACCCAACAACCCCAAACCAAAATACAAGATTGCACATGTGCATAAATCGTGTGGTACTTGCAGAAATTCTGGCATGACACTGTAGGAGTGTGTTCTGCTCCACTCCACCTGGACAGGGTGCTGCAAGAAATGCCCTTATGGAGAGACAGCAAAGGCTTGGAGGTTGCTCCCAGTCCCTGCTTGGTGACCACACACCATATCAGGAAGTAAATTGAAAGCATTTTTGACTGTGTAATCCTCTCAGGGTAGTCCCATTCTCTTTGCAAGCAGGGAAGCCCTAAGGAGTTGGGGACACATGCATTGGTTAGTGTTGCCACAGCCCAGATGAGCTTGTGTGTAACCCTGTTTCCAAGTTTTCAAAGGAGATGTGGAAAAACAGGTCATTTGTCATCTTCCAATTATGACGATTGGGGCAGGATTGGTAATGATAACCCTAAGGGCTGCACCATGTGGGAGGGAGACAAGGTGGTTCAGAAAAGTGGAGGATGGAAAACAAACAGATCTATGTGCTGAAGGAGCTGGAGGAGATAGTTGCTGTACAGTTGAGGACATATCTGCACTAGCTTCCAGCCTGGACAGATTGAGCTGTGGGAGTTGGCAATGAAACCGTCCTGAGATGCAGATAAATCCTAGATCACTGCCACTGCTTGCTCGAGACAGGATCTGCGTTGCTGGCAGCATCCAAACCACTTCAGCTAAAGTTAGCTCATGTATAGCTGCATGAGCTTTAGCCACATGAGCATGGACACATCTGTGATACTAAAAGTTATGTCTATGTCCCTCTTAAAAGCCAGCCCAGAGTGCTCAGAAGTTGCCACAGTCCCACAGACAATGAGCAGCTAGGCTGTGTGAGGTCTATGAAGCCACCGAGGAGTTTATTGACCCTCCAACTTTGACTATGTGGTGCCCTGTGGACAGCCACTGGCTGCAGATTTCTTGTCTGGACACAGAGCATAGCTGGCTTGGAGGGGTTTGGGGGTTCAGTTCTCTGATTAGCATTGTCTCACTTTAAATTCCCTGCAAAGCTGCTCCATCCCTAGTTGGCAGCTTAAAATTGAACAGCCATTTTAAAAGTGAACAGGGTGAAATGAGAAGAGGGAAGAAGAAGAAACCCAAGGCACCAGGGTTTGCATTTAGATGATTGAAAGTCTGAATGAAGAAATCTGGGAAAGATACAAGGAGATTGAAACACTTTAACACCCGTTACCATCTTAATCCACAAATCCCTCTCTGGTTTGGTATTAACATTACCTACATGGAGTCAAGCTTGAAAAATAATAAAAGGGTGGTGTAAGCTAGCTTGCCCTCTTCTTCACTGTGCTCCATGCAGCACCTGTACCGCTGTTGTACAGCCACACACCACACTGGCCCAGGGACCCTGAATTGATGCAACAGGGTGGGGGAAGCAAGTAGGGAGGGTGTACTTCAGCATGGATCAGTCCCCAAATACTTACAGCAAAATAATGCCAGCCTGGGGCTGGGTGGCCGGGTTTGGGCTGCCTCGCTGTGGTATATCAGTGTCCATGTGCTGTGCTGAGCCCTGCCTGCTGCCCTGGCTTCATGGAGCCAAGGGCTCTGGCAGGGACCACACCGGCAATTGTGCAATCCCGCTCAGCCGCAGACTTCCTCTGGCACCAGCAGCACAATAGCGGGCCTGTTGGTAAACAGGAATTGTTTCTCTGCCACAATAGGGCTTGGGATGAAATCATTCCCTGATACCAAGCAGCCTCGACGTGCCTCCTCTGCTCTCCGCCCTGGTTTAGATGGTAGCGCCTTCCTGCTCCCTGTGGGCCTTGAGTACCTCATAAAATGACAACACAATAAAACAAAATAATAATAATGGAATCCATATAAGTCTTGATGTCTTCATTGCTCCTTAGAAAAAGCACCAAGGGAGCTTTGCTTGAATATGGGCAGCAGGTTCCCAGCATCAGCAAAGATTTTTTAAAAGGAGGAAAGGACATTTTTCAAGCTCCAGATTCCAGTATCCATCTTGCCCATCCTCAGCTGTACACCTCCAGCAGAAAGAAACAGGCAGTTATAGGAGATGAATCCCTGGGTCTGGCAGATATATATATGGAGTTAAGCTCACCTTAACATCTAGGGGCTGTATGGGAAGGGTGACAAATGCTCACAGCCCCACCAGAAAGGTTTCAGCTGGGCTATCCCACTCCCAGCATCCCTCTTCCCAGCAGCATCAGGGACTGCTGGGCTCTCACAGAACATTTTGTGGTCGGGGTAATTGCATTGTGTTGTCTTAAAACTGCCGAGGCGTGGCCCTAAATAAAACCAGACCCCCAGCCCCACTCCAAGCCCAGCGGTCCCCAGCTCCCTGCGCATTGCGGTCTGATGCATGGCCCTGTCCAGCCTCCCTGCCCCGCTTGCGTTTCAGTGGCATGGTTATTAATGAATTTGTAATTGCATACGGGGGGGGAAAAAGGTAAACATATGATTTGGGACAAATATATACATGTCATACATATACATATACACATACACACTCTCATATCTACATGTATTTTTTGGTCAGTGGTGTCCTAGAACCCAAAAGCACCATTTAATTATTTGTGTTGGGAGTGCCAAAGGAACCTACCATTTATTTATACAGTTAAATCAGCTGCAGATGTGTGTGTGCCTTTTCTTTCGTTCTTTCTTTCCTTCAGTGTTGGCATTTCTGACATTTCCACTCTTTTTTTTCCCCTCTCTCATTCAATGAGGGCATCTGAAAAGCGTTGGGAAATGGCCTGCTGCTCCCTCCCTGATCCCTGTCCACAGGGATGGGCATCCCATATTGCTCTCACAGGGCTGTGTTTTCCTCCTGCCCCAAAGCAAAGGCTTGACAAATTAAGACCTCAAACTCCACGAATTGATGGGAAAAGGAAAGTTCCATGTGCTGCACAGGCTCAGGAGAGCTCCTCTGGTGAAGCTGAGACTCCACAGCTCACTGCACCCGTGAGCATGCGCCAGAGAAGCCAAGTACCACAGGGGAAGAACATCACGCTGTTTCTTGAGAAGCTCAGCACAATTTTGGTCCCTGTTAACAAGCTTCCCCTCTCCATTTTTTTAAGCCCATAGGGATACTATATGACCTCTGCTTTTCATTTTTCAGGGCAGGCAAAGTATGGACCATCTGTTTGAGCTGGGCTTTGGCAAAACATGGTGCCTTGGAGGGCTCTGCCCAGGCTGTCGCAGTGACTTGCTTGCATCAGCCTTGTTTGGTGGTTTAGGTTTACCCCTGTGAAAAGCAGGCTCGGCATTGGTTTTCAGCATTAGGCAGGTGACACAGCAGAGATGCCTGTTTGATTTTCTAATAATTATTCTAATAATATCTCTCCCCCTTCCTGCCCCCCGTTATGATCTTTCTTTTCTTGAATGAAATCCACAGGAGCAGGGTACCAGCCGCTCCAAGCAGCATGCCAGCAATTGCCAGCAGAAATCAGGACAAATATTGCTCTACCCTTTTTGGCAGGAGAAGGCAATCTCTTTCTGCTTTACCTGGAAGACAGTCATCAAGGCTTAGTAGCCCCAGGAAGCAACTTAACACTGCAGCCAGAAAATGCACTTCAGATTCTTTTGGCAGGAGACTGATGTTTCCTAGTATTATTCTGGATGCTTAAATGATGTGATAATAAGTGTATTAGAAGCATTGAGGAGATAGGACTATTAGCAAAGGATGATTCATTTCTAAACTTTCAAGCCTACCTAAAGCTGACGTTCACATGTTGAAACCCCACTTGCTGTCAGAGGGTGAGAAATGCTGTGGGCGTCAGGTGCTGGCTGCACCCCCAGGGATGCTCCTGACAGTCCCTTCCACCCCACCGAGGCAGCCTGGCTAGTTTTTAAAGCCAAAGACCAGCCATTCAAGGACATTTCCAAGCTCTACTTGTGGAAATCCTCTCGAGGAAGCAGGTCACAATGCCACTGAGGCAGTCTCTTTTAATTCACCCATCTACGAGGATAACTTTGTAGCAATTATCCACTATTAATATTGTATAATCTGGCTCATCCAGTATTATCTGAAAAGGTACAATACCTATAAAACTGTTTCATATAAACATCTGTACATATGCAAAACCTCAAGATGTACTTAATTATGTATAGTTGTTGTATTTTGTCATGTATCTACATTATACAGATTCTTCTTTCTTTTTTAGGTTGTGTTTGTCTTATAAAAATGTAGAAGCCTAGGCATATATGCATATGTATGTATGCATGCATACATAGGTATAGCATGTATATTCAGTAATAAGCAACGTGCCTATAAATATATATGTATACATGTACACATATATGTGCATACTGATTTATACACACACACACACACACATATATGTATGTTTAGCTCTCTACTTACCTATATGTACAGGCACATGCTGGGTATATAAAGACGACTGACTACCACACCAGAACGCTGCTCTGAGGCACGTTAAGTCCCATGATACGGACTGTGAGGCTTCACAACAGCTCCCAGGCTAGGCATGTAAGCAAGTCCACTTAGGCATAACGACATTCTCCCTCTTGCATGTTATGAGCCGCTTTCATTCAAATTCAACATTTCTTTTAAGAGGCTTTTCTTGCAGCCACTACTCCCAAGCTCAGTTTCTCTCCAGCTCTCATTAAAGCCACCAACTCCTCCTGGGGCAAGGGCAGTATAACCAAACCAGATTTGGTTAGCTGGTATAAGGCACTGATGGCTAGCTTTGTTACCATTGAGCTGGCATACTCAGAAGACCTGAAATGACTTTTTATATCTTATTCTCTAGCAGCCGCATTGCAAAGAACATGCAGGTTCTGCAGCAATTCACTGAGCCAACTAAACTATATATATTTTTTTGTGATTTTTGAATGTATAAAATAGCTTGCCTGATAGCTGATGGTGGCCTTGCTTCGCAGTGCTTTGGCACCTCCCCGGCATGCCTCGGAGGCTGTTGGGGAAAGGGGCCTGGACCACAGTGCTGCAAGGCACCTCAGTGCCATTTGGAATGCAATATTTATTCCTGACATTTTGTGGGAGAGAAAGGAAAAAAGAAAAAGGGGGGAAAAAAAAAGGCAAAAAAGCAAAAGCTGGCCGTAATTCAAAGTCTCTGCAAAGTCACTGGGAATCTTCCAAAAGGCTTCAGCGAGAGCAGGATTAGCTCCCCCCATACATACATAAAATTTGTTGTCTTTTGCATATCAAAGTGGTGAAGCCTCTGTTCTCTTCTGCTACTGCTTTTAAGTGTGCTATAAACGGAGCCTTATCTGTCCAGCAAAAAAAGAAGGCTTTGACAAGTAAGACTAGCTCATATGCCGAGACAAACCTGGCCATGTTCCTGCAACAAGAGCAAAGCCAATAAAGATACAGGCCAGTCTCTAGATGCCGTTGATAAAGTGATATGGATTGTTCAAAAACTCTCACTATGTCTCTGTTGTTGTTTACATCAATAAACTCTTCGTCATCCCCTTCTCTCCACACTTACCCTCCCTCCCACATGTGCAAGGATGTCACATCACAGACAGGGTGCGATGAGGTGAGATGGCTCCATATTCCTCCCAGTCACAGTAGCAGACACTGAATCTACAAAAAAAGCAAGATAAAATTAAGTTGGAGAAAGGAAAACTTCCCAAGACTTGGTGCTTGTTGAACTGAGCAGCTTCACTCAACTCTTCTTCAAATACCACCTTCTATTCTCCTTAAACTCAGACAAGTCTCTGTAGACCAGATAAGACTTTACCTACTATGTAGTTTCTGTGAATCTTTCTGGAGCCCCCCTCTCTCCTGGGGAGTTGCTTGCTAATGCCTGTGTATATCATTAATAACGTGCTCATCAATAATTAGGCTGAGTGTCCTGGGTTCAATCTATTAAAAGGGCTTGAGTGCAGCCAGATCACCAACTGCACCATGTGCTTGTCATGACCAGGAGAAGCAGAAGTGTTTAAAGCCAATGACCTCCATTCCCCAAATACTCTTTTCTCAGCATTTTTAGCATACATTGCTCCAAATTTGTGTGAGCAACCTATATGCTGTGTGCACTGGAGGGGGATGAGGCTGCAGAGGTCTTGCTGGTCTGGCCATGTCCAGGATGAATGGTGGGTATCAACAGAGTGGTGAAATCAGAGCAGAAGCTGCTTCCCAAAAATGGCACTCATATATTCATATATGTATGAACACGCACGTATAAAACCCTATTGTGAATCTACAAACCCCCTAAGGATGCTCAGAGGCTAGTCTTCATTAGCATTTGGTCAGAAAAAAACCTGCTTCCTCGTCTTGTTTCTGGATACTGAAAAACATCAGCACTTTTTTTGCAACTTCTTGAAATACTTTCAGCATGTGCTGGCCCAGCTTCCCCATGTACCCAGGGAATTATGGCAATACTGAAGACTGATGGAGCTGCCAGGGAGAGCGGTGGCACAGTTATGCCCAGGCCAGCAAACAGAGGAGCGTTTCCAGCGTATGCTGAAAATTCAGATTCTGTCCCAGTCTTTGGAGAGCAGATGTCAATTATGAATCACATGATTACTCTGCCATATTTTTCCTGGTTATGCTCATTGACTTAGATAAGGTATCATTTTTCACCTACAAAATATGTTGCATATACAATAAATAATATGCACAGTACCATAATAAATATTCAGTATATATGGTGTGTGCATTATAGTGGTCCTGGTAGAGTTATAGCAGAACAGTCAAGGCTGAATTGGCATTTTCATTATAAAGGCTGATAATTCAAGATCAGTAGCAAAAGACAATGAAATACCATCTGCTCTCACACAAACAGCTTTTACAGAGGAGGTTTAAGGTCTTGATGCAAGCAGTTCTGCATAGAGGGCAAAAACAAGAGAGCTCCTGAGACACTGTCTTTCACTGTCAAAACTCTTCACCTGAATTTGCTCCTACTTAGATAGCAGTTGATGCTTTTCCTAAATCTCTAGCTTCTGGAGCCAGAAGATACAGTGAGCATCAGTGTTCTCATAGGAGGTATAAAGGCTATTTTGTAGACTTTCTGCCACAACAGAAAAGCTTGCAAATGCAAACTCTGCAACTCCACAACCAAAATATAGATGGGGTTAAACAGGACTTCTTGACATGCAGGAGAAGCAACACATGCTCAGCACCTGCTGAAGGCCAGGATGGTTTGGGCCAGCGCTGACTTCTCCCAGTGGTACCAAGTTCAGTAACCAGCACTGGGTCTGCATCTGCTCTCTTAAAGTGACTCTGAGGTCTAATTCAGATGTGGCATGTCACATACTTCTAAAGATCTGGCCTCTTTGTGCTGAAAATCATTGTGTCTCTAACCACTTCAGCCTCTTCTACCTTCAATGCCATTTCAGCTGTAGCTTCTATGTGACAGCTTGACCACAACTCAACAAAATACTTCTGACCCAACCATATAACTGGCTTATACAAAGTATTCTCAGCATTTTTGGTAGCCTCAGTCCACCCTTAATATCCCCTCCCACCTACCTTCCAATGGCTGCAGCCCATCAGGCAGAGGTTTGCACAGGAGTGGGCTCATCTCGTCTGGAAGTGTTTGAAGTGGGGCTGGCTGGACCCAGGTGAGCAGCGTTGCTAGTGGGTAGGAGGCAGTGGTATTTTCCAGCAGAGGGTGTTAAAGAACAAGCAGGAGGTCTGGTGGTAGGTGGCAACCTCTTCTTTCAGCACAGCTGCTTGCAGAGGGCATGTCTGTTTACACCTTGAACTAATCACAGTGACAACCAGCAGTGAAAACCTGGATGTGGGGAAATCCATGGGAATTTTGCCCAGACTTTTCCCTCTAGCTGTTACACTCGTGATTCAAATGTATTTCTTCCACTATGTGGTACCTTTCCCTCCAACCACGAAATTCATGCAGATTTTTTTAGCCCATACCCAGCAGGCACCTAAGCATCTTTGCAGTCCTAGTACAACAAAAGGTCAGTGATGCTGCAGGGTGTAAATACAGGTAAGTGGAAGGACCCACCTCTGACCATGTAACATCTCACTGCTCATCCTGACACGTCTAACAGGTGAGTTCACCCCAGTTCTGTAATCCCCCCCCTTCACTGACTGGCTCTGTATTGATGATAAGTACTATTTGCACATCATCACAGCCTCAGTTCGGCAGCGATTCAAGCCTGTTTCCAAAAGAAACTGTCACAGACAATAAACACCAAAGTAACCCCACTTCCAATTTAATTGTTTTCTCAAAATATCACTAGCAATTAGGCTATATTAGCAACAGATTGTTTGCAGTAGCTCATTCTCTGAGTCAAAACTGGTTTCTTTCTCTTTTACAGTCATACAAAGCATCTGAAACCAGAAAGTACCTAGGTTGTTTTCTTTCTTTTTCCAGAGTCAGAATCAAGTAAACAACCAACATTACTTCTACAAAAGCCAAAGTGTCTGGAAAACACAGGAGAAAAATATGGAATGACTGGAATTTTTTTTTATGTTTACAAATTTATTGTGAAAGTTTTAAGAAAATACAGTGACAGCATTGCCTGCAGTACAGTAGGGAATGACAGTCAATAAATAAAACTAAAGGACTGTGCAATAAATAAATACAAGACTAATATAATATGTTTGTAGCAGGCTGATCAGTTTTAAATCCTCTGCCTAAGGCTGACTTTTACAATAAACAAACCACGCCTGTATGTTTTTCTCTACTGGTGCTGTGTGAGCCCATTTATTTATGGTTGGGCTCACCTTCTTCCCCATGCACATTTTGCCCATCTCAGCTTTCTCCCCTCTTGATATAAATAAATCAAACCCCAGCAGAGTATAACACTGCCCAAAGGTAACGTACACCTACTCTCTTACTGACGTGGCATTTTAGCTTTACCAAGACTCACTGGGGCAGTAGAGCCATAATGCATGTACATGAGCACTGATGGAGCCAGCCCCTTCATTATGTCATATACATGCCCTTCACTGAAGTAAGCTGTGCTGTGCGTGTCAAAATGTGTCCCATGGTGTCCCTGGGGATTTCTTTTTTTCTGAGGCCAGCTTAGCCAAGTGACCGCACATCTTTTTATTACCTTTGGTGGAAAACATTAGCCCTTTTAAGCAGTGCTGCACGGTCGAGGGGGCTTGGAGGGCTCCAGACAAGCGTCTGCAAAACCATCTCTGGCTCAGTGGTTGTGATCACGAGCTAGGTAATTTGTTTGATTAGAGCATCCGTCTAAGACAAAGAAAGTGTAGTGGAGTGAGTCGGGCTCTGGTCTCATTTACAGGTCTGGAGATGCATGGAGAAGCTATTACAAGTGACCTGTGACCTGGCCCACCCTCAGGTGAAACGGCTTTGCCCAGTCACCTCCTGTTAGCCTCAGCCAAATGATAGGCTTCGAGGAGCCCAGAACGCAGCGAAGATTCATCAGACAGACAATATCAGACCCGCGGGCTCAGCCTCAAGCTATGCAGATGCAAAAGCAGATGAATAAAAAAAAAAAATTAAAAAAAATGGTTTTTCAAACTTATTATGGTGATAGTGTTACTTACAACAAATCTGTCTGCAGTTTTGGGGCTGCAGAGATAAAAGTCCTCAGGAAAAATGCCAGTAGCTTGAGTTTATTTATATGTAAGGTAACCATGAAAAATGTTGGTGTACCACTAATTGTAGGGCATATTTATTCTGCACAAGTTGTTTTCCACATTAGCACAGTTGTTAAAATGCAGTTTTGCCTCAGGAATATTATAATTTTATCTTCTGTAATTATAAATGTGGATGTTGCTGGGGTACTACACATTGAAGAAGAAATGTAAGAAATGGGCAGTGCAAGGAGGAAAACAAACATAATTAAAAATGTAATGTAGTAATTATATGAAACATACTCAGGAAGTGGAGACCCATGGATAAGCTAACAAAGCAGCTACAGCGCGTTAGATCCTGGTTTTAGATTTGTATGCCTTCTCACTTCAAATTTCTCCCATGGTTTTCCACTCAAACCAACTAACAAGGACCAGTTGGCAAGGCAAGCACTTATGTGTAGCAGCATGTTACTCTGCCGTGTGCAGACATTATAGTGAAGAGCAATTTTACTATGAGCAACTAAAACCAGAAACCTGGAATGCAATGGCACATTGTAGTTACCGTACAGCAAATGTTTAATGAATGACAGTACAAAAGCATCTTCTGATAAGGTAGGGAATATTTTAATTAAATATCCAGTATTATGAAAATACCTGATGTCATTGATAAAATCGTAACTCTGTATTGATGAAGCAGAGGACAGGCCACTGACCTACTGTGCGTCACAGGTAGTAACACACGATGCACAGGCATCTATTCCCTTGAGAAACAGCTGGCAGAAAAAATGTGAAGTTTTCCTCATGGTGCTAAAAGGCAAAGCTCAGACATGATTTGCTCATCTGGACTAAATGCCCAGCTTGCCTGGGAGTCAGTTTACTGAGTAAGTAAGTTCCTCACTGAGAGCGGGGCTGCAGTGACTGCAGCCACAAGAGTGTGTGCTTCACATCACTTCCACCTTTCCCTTTGGGTTAAGTGCACCCATTGCACAATGTGGATACACACATATACGTATTCATATATTGGGACCAAGAATCTGTTTCTTTGCCACGAGAGGAGCCATTTAATGGTGCAGGAAAGCACATAGTAGCATTTCAAGGTTTTCAGGTTTTCTTTGTTTTACTGATTCCTTACTTTGAAATCAAACTCTGGATCACACTGTCCTGAGTTTAAAAGATTTAACACTAAATTTCCACTAGCATCCAGGCAGGGGTCAAGCAGAAACATATTAATTATACTCCTACTACTCACCTAGGCTTATTACCAAAAGCTCCATAATATGGCCATTATTAGAAACCAGTCAGGTATAAACAAGCCTGAAAAGTTTGGTACGGTCTGGAGGTTTGTCAACCAAAACCTCGGAGCATTTCCTTCCGGCTCCCCCTTGAACATGTCCCATCTCTTCCCCACCACAGCCACCTTTCTTTCTCTTTTTTCCCCCTCCAAGGATACTTACTGCCCTCTAAAGGCTCCTCATACTTCAGTGTTCTTTCTCCCTCTGTTGCATTTCCCGCCATCTATACCCCTTTTTTACCTCTCCTCTTCTGTTCTGGCAATCTCCTGTTCCGCTGAATAGTGCAAACAAAACACTCCAACCTCATACACTTTCTCACTCAGGGATATCTGTGGCTAAGCAGAAAGTTGGGCAGTGATGAACCCTGAGAGTTCATCAGAAAAACAAGGAGATGGTCCACTGGAAGACTTGGACTTCATTCTGCCCAATTTGCCTAAATTACTTTTTTTCTGAAATGAGGTGTGTTAGTTCTTATTTCTCATTTCCTCCAAACTCATTTATCGATCTTCAGAGCTCCAGTCCTGCTGCTGTTGATCCCCAGACCAAAAACCTGGATCCCCTGCCACAGAGGACAGCTAGCAATAGGCACAACTCTCCAGTTGCTTCACACTGCAGACCTCCCTGAAGTGTATCACCCCCAGAACCATCACCTCAAAGGGCTGGAGGGGATTTCCAGAGGTCACCAGTCCCTTCCCTGGCCCATGACACCTGTGTCATTCCTGACAGATGCTTATCTTTGGGTTTTTAAGGCCTTCAGTGCTGGAGATGCTGCCACCTCCCCAGGCAGTGTCTTGCAGTACATCACTGTCCTTATCACAAGAAGGTTTTAACCCAAATCTTTCTTACCGCAATTTAAGCCCATTACTTCTTGTCCTATCTGCAAGACGTAAGGAGAACTGATTATTCCTTTCCTCTTCACAGCACTTCTTCACATTTTTGAGGATTGTTTTGTTGACACAGACACTTCTCCATACCAAAAGCACAGTCTGAGAAGAGGTTTATCTCTCCATCGCTGAAACCAGCATACTTTGGCTATAATGTGCACTGGTGGCACTTCTATTGTAAATTCACTTTACAAAATGAACTGAAAACTGAAATGAAACCTCATTGAAAAGCTCACATTATGGGAATTTATATTCCCTTTTTACTGTCCCTTAAAATACAAACAAGACTATTTTTTGACTTATGTGTAATTGAAATAAAAATAAGCAGACACAGCTTTGCCAAGCACCGGTGCTGAATGCTCATCATTTAGGACCCCACAAATTATCATCTGGGCTTAAAAACAATAAAATTTCGGCAATGCATATGAAGCTCTTCATAACTGCCATCTGGGCTAGGTTCTCTAAGAGTTGGGCTTCTACTCACCTTAGTCAACTACTTATGCACCAGAAAATTAGATGTCTTATCCATCTACTGTGGGCTAACTGGTATGGAAAAGCCAACACATCTATTTAAGGTGGCATAAATGATTCCCTGGAAATGTTTGTCTTTCTTCTAAGAGGGTGCCTAGGCATTAAAGGCTTTTTGAACAATAAATCTTAACAGAGTTGGTTATATTTTCATATTTATCCTCAGTATAGCAGCATCCTCTCTGTTGGTACGCTTGCTTGATTCAGACAAAAGCTGAGATCATCACATCACATCTCCAAGGCCTTTAATAAGGACAACATACATCAAAATACCCATGACAAACTCACCAGCAGGTTAACAGCTTCTACAGGAAGCTGTGTTTCTGACTGCTTTAGAGTAATATAGACTAAAATAACCTCATGTTGACTTCAATTGCGCTGTAACCACTTTCCAGATGCCACTGACTCAGGGATATGTTCCTGTTGAGGAGCAGCCTGACAGGGTATTTTGGCTTCTGCAGGCACCTTCTTCTTACTGCACATGTTTAGGAGCTACAACTTGTCTAACCTGAAGCTGCCTACATTTCAGAAGAGAACAGGCTGTAGATCTGCTCGATTGATACCCAGCCTTTTGGTTGACTTCTGGGAGCAAGCCTTTCTTTGTGAGGTACTGAGTTAGGATATGCTGCTGGCTCCCAGGTGTGGTGGGCAAGCTCAGCATACATTTAAAGGCGTCTCTTTCAGAGGGCTTCTGAGGTCAGAGAATTTTGAGGCCAGAGGTTCAAGCCAAGGTCCTTGCACTGGGACGTAAGTGAAAACCTGCATACAGAAAAAGAAGAGATGGTTCCCACCCACCTCCACTGATGGGAGCTGAGGAAATAAAGAACTAAGTTCAAAAATTACGACTTTGACAACAGTTGAGTATAGGAAACAGGGCACATTATACACACAAATCCTTCCCCTAGTATTCTGTTTTGGAAAATGCAACCTACTACTTCTGAGGTTATAGTCAGGTGGCTGTATTTACTAATCATCAGTGAAAATACCTGCATTAACTTGCTTTCTTGCTTTTTGAGCCAATTTAGATCATATTTTCTGATATGTACAATATTGCTGGCCCCTTACGGAGCCCCTTACATCCCATCCTAAGTGCCAAAGTGCTCAATTTTGACCAAAATGGCACTCAATGACCTTTAAATCTTCCCTTGCTTTCATCAGCTCAAGTAGTATGGTGCACTTGTCCTCTTAATGAAGTTAAAATGACAACAAGAGACTCTTACAGTGAAGTGACAGAGCTTTGGCAGTTGCTGTTAGTGAAAGGCTCTTAAAATATGTCAAGTCGCTCCAAACTAAAACCACGTTTGAGCACAGCAATCTGCTCTTGCGCTTTCCACAGTGGTAAAATTAGTCAGATCAATTATATTTTTCTTCTCAACAGATTTCTTTGCTCCAAAACCAAGCTGAAAAGTCTTCTTGTGCCACGTATTCATATATATAAAGCATATATAAACTTGTGCCACATATATATATTAAACAGAGGAGATTTAAGTTAGATATTAGGAATAAATTCTTTACTATGAGGGTGGTGAGGCTCTGGAACAGGTTGCCCAACGAAGCTGTGAATGCCCCATCCCAGGCAGTGTTCAAAGCCAGGCTGGACAGGGCCTTGAGCAACCTGGTTTAGTGGAAGGTGTCCCTGCCTGTGGCAGGGGGGTTGGAACTGGATGACCTTTAAGGTCCCTTCCAACCCAAACCATTCTATTATTTTATATGCTTATATTAAATACACAAATACATATACATATATACATATACACATATACATATACATAAATATATATATATGGCATTGGGTCATATTTCTTTATATTGCGTTACCAAGACGCAGGATGAAAAAGTGAGCATGAAATGGTTCAAAAGGTACTGCTTGGATTCAAGATTTCGCTGTTTTATCAGGAAAAGTCCACTGGGGGAGCTGCTTGAGAAAGAGGATAAGGGGGGGACAACAGTTTTGCTAAGCTGTGGGTCTATGAAGCAGGCCAAAACAGCTCCTTGGCTGTGGTTTTTGAGGCACGACTGACAGTTTACTACATCAAGTAGAAAAAAATAGCCAGCTTTGATTTTGTTGCTTGATGCATACACCGCACCCTTTGAAACCCAACCCAAACAAATGGAAAGCTTTGGATATACTGCCATTTAATAATTGCCTCCTGCTCAGTGAGGAGGCAAGGCTTTTTCTTCCTTTTCTTCCCTCTCCTCCACAACAAATTCTCACTAGGATTTTTTTTTTCCACTACAGACAGCAAACATAATTACACAACAGATCAGAACAGCTTACATAATGCCCTTTATAGAAACCTGCCTTACCTCAGAGGCATATTAGCATTTCTTATGGGTTTAAGGAGTGAGGGATTAATTACAGATTTTCAAAATATGCCTAATTACATATTTACTGGCGGAATAAATAATTCACGTTTCATAACTCGCCATGAAATGACTGGTTTCTTTTGAAGATTAAAAATTTGAGGCTTGAGGAATGTTAAAGTTCAAACTCTGAATAAAGGCTCCTAATCCTTTACAGAGCAGCATTTTACCCACATGAAAAATACAGCAGAAAGTCGCTCTTTCACCTGAATGACTTGTAGACCCCTTGAAATTTCTCACTTGGCAATCTATCAAACAAAACGAGCAAAACATTAGAAATGTGATTTGTTCATTTACTTTGGCACTTCGGTAGATCATGTAGGATTTCGGGAAGCACCTAAATGACTTGAGAGCATGAGTTTCCCTGCCTCTTGACTTTTGCAAGGGGCAGAGGTGGGACCAGCAGCATCTCTCTGTACAGCACGGTGTGGGCAGTGGCTGGTACCCTCCTCCTGAGGCTGGCGTGGGGGCTGCTGCTCTGCCATGCGTGGCAGTGGCAACCAGGGACTCCTCTCATGCTTGCAAGCGAGCATGCCTTTAAACGCTTCGTGGCATTGGGTCATTTGGAAGCATAAATCAACTTGCCCCTTTCCTGACCTGCCCTAACATAGAGCCAGTGGTTTCCTCCGTTACACTTTATTTTAGCCAGAGTTAGCATGAAGAATATCCCTTTGGCATTTAGGGAATATACAAATTATTATAGAAGAGCAAATAACTACCTCCAGAAAGGAAATAACTGCTCTGAATGTTTTATGAAAAAAAAATACCAAACCCAAAGCTGCCTTCAACAGCAAAAGTGCCACATTCAGTAACTACAGACACCACAGGAAAGAAAAAAGAAAAGGTAGACCCCACATGCCACTGCAACTGGTCTTGATTTGGGTTTTGGTAGATTTACAAAGGAGTATGCTGGAGAATCAGGACCAGTATTGCTTCTGTGTACAAGTACATGACAGGCAAAATCTATCCATGCCAGCCCTAGTATGTCATGGAAAATGGAAAGGGCAGGAGAATCACGTGGATGAAAAAAGCAGTAAGACATGGAGAGCAAGGGACCCGGCTAAGTCATCCCCTGGTCATCCTATCATAGGGCAGCTGCCTAAGGGAAACACAGGAAAGACTTCTGCTGGCCAGCCCACACTTTCCCCTGCCTAGTTCTCCAGCTTTGTGACGATCCTTAAAATAAAGCCAATATAGTTTTTAAAAATAAAAGATATATAGGGAATATTAACAGGATATAGCAAAGGAATCTACCTATATAACTATCAACATTCCTTGATAGTTGGAAATAAACACTGATTTATAGCATAACCATACTTGTGATTAGCTTGTAGATGGAAGTCCATGTGTTTTGGACAGGTGTATGAAAATAGTATCCTGCTCTTCAGCATTTTAGTTCTTCAAAACAAGAGCTAGGTATGCAAAAGAACATACATACAACAGACGCTTAGTGAGACTCTGGTCCCAGTTCAGCCTATTCCTTTTGTGCTATCTCATGTAAGTGACTTAACCTTTCTATGCCACACTTCCCTTAAAATGCTTTCCACCTTATAAGCTAAAATTATTGTGTACAGACTGGTTATTAATTTAATTGAAGCATGTGGAAAAGTGGAAACCTATGCTTGTAATAAATCTGGGAATACAAATGTCACTTTCATTCTGGAGCAAAGGGTCTACTTTTTCATATACTTTACACATTTTTCAGTAGTTTAAAATCTAAAGGTCTATGGAAAAAATGTTTGGTTTTTTTTTTCTTTTAGCATAATGCCTTACTTTCAGTCCTGCTTTCAATCATAATTTCCCTATCAATGTACACTTTAAAAGTGGAGAAGATATTCGGGGGAAAGCACCAATAAGATTGGTTCAACCAATGACTCCCCTGTAAAATTCTGTCTATCAAAATGCTCAGCTTTCCCCGACAAAAGCTCACACATCTAATCAATCAACTGCAGCTTTTTCTTTTATTAATAATTGTGTATCAGCAGTATTTAAGTGTAAAAACATAATTTAAGCTCTAAAATTATTTAAAGCAGGCATAATACTCCACAGTGATGGCATCATCAAATGGGAGAACGCAGTCAGTAGTACGAGGTGGTAGATGAGGGGCAGGTGAGCATCCTTAGCCGTAACTACAAGCAGTGAACACTGTAGGACAGATTTATAAATGTGCTGCAAGCCATTTAAAAAGTCTTCTCCCTCTCTCGCCCACACAATATTAATTACCTGCACCAGCTTGTACTAATTCATTTTCCTTACACCTCAGTAAAGGAAGATGGCGTTTGAAATAAGTAGTGTCAAGACACAGCGTAAAGAACCTTATAGATACTCCAAAATTGCATTTTTGGGGCAGGGGGGTGGAGCGGGGAGAGAAAGAATAACACCTATAAGTTATGCTTCCAACCCAGTTTCATTCACTGAGTCATGTAAATAAATATCCAGCCTGTTTGGTCCCCATCCCACAGCCTCGGCACAGCAACTCTAATTACTCATCTATAAACAATGCAGACAAGCCATTGCTCAACGCCACACTACGCCTCATGGCCACACGCTTTGCATCCTACCTGAATAAATATTAAAATGAATATAATCTACTATATTTTAAGGGTAAAGTTATCTGCAAAGCCCAGTGATTCATGAGCTCTCCGAATGTACATAAAGTGCTTTAGTGAAAGCATTTCCTAAGGGCCTGATCCAGTCATGCTTCTCAAACCCTCCGCAGCTGTCTAGACTGGAACAGAAAGGTCATTCAGCCACTGAAGGCCAATCCATCACTCCCATTAAAAAAGAAAATACCTAAACTGCTCCAAAGGTTCAATTTGTGGATCTGATGGGGAGATACTGAAAGAACAGCCAAGGTCCCCTTCCCCAGGGGGACGATGGCCAACAAAAAGCCCACACCCTCCCTGGGGCTCTTTTTGAGGATCTGAGCAGGAAGCCAGGGGATCCCAAGAAAATTCCTGCCCTGAAGCACATCTCTTGTCATCCTCTTCTTTTTAACATGCTAGTGCTGCAATGCAAGGAGCTGCTGTGCTCTTTTACACTAGGACTTTTCTCCCCTCAGCACCGGGGGGCTCGTGTATGCAAAATTCAGAGTTTACATTATGTCCCAAGACAGAAGAAGTCAATGCTCATCCCAAAAGACTCTCCCCTTTCTCCAGGTTACATATGGCCCCTTCACTGCTCGAGCCCCATTGACACATCTGCCATAGGAGAGCCTCAGGGTGATACTGGGCATGGGTGCTGCTGTCTCCTCCATCAGGAGGGTCACCATTGGGCTGCAGTGAAATGCTCACCAGACAGGGAAGCATACATCCCTCTACCATCCCTTCAGCAACGGTACACCGAGCTATAAAATATCCCTATACCTGGGGGATTCACTGCATGCAGACTTGGTGGGTGACTTCAGCCTCATCAAGCTTGGCCAACAGGGGCAGAAGAAGCCTCCACAGGGGCCAGCTGGGAAACCCCAACAAGACATTGCACAGCTGATGAGAATGGGGCATCTTCTCACGTGGTGTGCGGCAGCTCACTGAACTGGTATGGGTCAGCAGCGGAAGGGGCTGCATATCACAGCCCCAGTGTGCTCTCGCCCTCCCCAAAGCAAGGAAGAGCACAAAGAAGCCAGCACAGAGAATGACAGTGTTGCTTGAAAAATGTATTCCAGCTGCTCTCCTTAAACTGCAAGCTACAGCCCAGTTGTTCGTGATCACAAACAGCTTTTAAGGGGCATTTCTGGGGTCCAATAGGACCTGCCTCCTGCAGACGTGGACGTTTTGGGGGAAACAAAAAGAAGGAAGAAGAAAAGGCAATGTCCTCCTGGATCTCATCTTTTCCATCCGGATTTCAACCACCAGAACCATTACCAAATAAAATGTCAACTTTTTTCCCCTGTTCATTAACCTTTGATGCTTATTGTACAGCCAGTTTCAGTGCTCACAGGGGACTCAGGAGGCTCAAATCACAGCATTCATTTTACTCAGGGCTTAGGTACAACTTGAACCACAGTCCAGAAAAGAGAGAGGGGAAGGCAGGGAAAAGGCTATTAGCCCAATCCTGCCTCTTCAGCGCTTTACATGTTTAATAAAGATTGAATTTAGAGCAGAGGGGGAACCCCCAGCTTAGTAATAATTCCCTTCACAAGTTCTACTATAATTAAAAAATAGAGGCAAGGTCATGACGAGTGCTATTGAAAATAACAGACAGACCTGTAATTATAGCAGGGCCAGCTAAACCAAGGGTTAAAGGTCTCTTAATACTCTGTCAGCATTTCCACTATAACCCCTCAGTTTCAGGGGTTTACAGCTCGCACATAAATATTTGCTGCAGGCCAAAAATGGCCCTTCGTGGGGTCAGTAAAAGGAGGTAAATTTTATTTACATATTTATAAAAAATGGCCTGGCTCTGCAGAAGCAGCACGTTCCTCACCAGCACCACCAGTGTAATTCATGGGGACGAGGAGGGAGAGCCCGAAGCACCGACCATGACAGCGTACGGGGTGGGTGGAGGAGCTGAAAATACATTTTACCCAGAACAAGTGGCTCCAAATCCACAGAAACCCTGTACAGAGGCAACGATCTGCAAATACAGTATATATTATAAAGCTGAATCCTTAAACAATAAGGCCGTATTCCTACCATGAATTATACAGATAATCACTCCCACTGTTCAGCCAAGCATGCACATAAGTCTTTGGAAGATGAAAACCTACGGCCTTGCTAGCATATTGGTTTAACTTAAATCAGTACTTTAATTGATTTATTTAAGCCAGTGCCAAACCTGGTATGACTCCCTGATTTCTGCCGAAGAGTAGCTTATTTCAGTGTAGTTTAAAAAAGCATATCTCAATTCCTTTTCCAAAGCATTCCTTCCTCCCCTTTTCCTATCTCTCTATTTATGTGACCCTGAGCTAACTTTAGTTCAGTGCTTAACGATTAAAAGAGGTAAACCACCTCTGACCTGTTCCAGGGTTCCTTTCCTTGAGGGACTAAGCCACTACCAGTGGTCCATAGTTGGAATAACCACTTTTACCCCCTAAATACAGCTGCTTACAGGTTGGGGAACCTAAGCTGCTGCTGCCATCCCTCCAAAAATCCTATTTTCTTTTCTTTAAAAGTCTTCTAAAAGGCTTCTGCTCTCCAGCAAAAAAAACCCCACCAAAACTAGTGCCTCCAAACTCAAATTAACATCATTCAGAAGGCTCAGAAAATCACACCAGCAAACAAAGAGAGTCCTGAATTATGGAAAAAACACAACACAAACCCTTCTTTCATACTGGCATGATGTACAAGCCAGCCTCCCAACTTTTGGAGGTTATCTCACCATTTTCCAATGCCTGCCATTAGCAATCAAAATAAAGCCAGTGTGATTTGCAGTGAGAGTTTCTCCACTGCCAGCTGTCCAACTGGACTGCCTGTCTCACACGGCCGCGCATCACTCCAGCTCTTCGGTCGTGGCTTCAGACTCAGGTAAAGGGAATGGTGGCAGAAACGTGAGAACGCTAAATGATCTTACATCTCGTGAAATTCATTTCCTAGAGTTTTCTGATGGTCCAAAAGTGAAGAGAGAGAAAAACTGAGCTAAAATGATTAACCAGGCAAACCCTTCCAGAAACTATTATTTTCATGTGTACCTAAAAATGTCACAAAATAATACATTTCTTTTCCTCACTAACTCCAGCATATTTTTCAATGTGATCCTAGAGGGGCTTGAGTTTCTTTCAAGTGAAATTATATTTAGGATATATAACTTTTTTTTAAGTTTCTACAAAATATTTATTGTGTAAGACCCAGAAGATAAAAAAGATGCAACTGTTCTTCTTGGTTTGTTTTGAGGTTATTTACTTAGGACTAAGCACCTCATTTTTCTTGTGTACAAAAAGTAATTATGCAGTCAAAAGAATTATAGCCCACATACTTCAAAACATATGAAAAATGTAAAACTTTATTACATACATTAATTTCTAACAAAGGACGTCTCTGGCATCAGTGTAACTGGTATAAGGCAGATAACTGATGTATGGTATATTCGTTGATGTTCCTCCCAAATGGGTTTTATAAAGGCAAACAAACAAATAAACAATTTCTTTCGTTATGTCTCTCTCTCTTGTATAAATTTCATCAGCCTCGTACAGGGGACTGCAGGCTTAGGGGAGGGGGTTGGCTGTGGATTTATTATTTTATTTTTTTATTAAGCTAAAATATTCTGCTCAAGCAATCTGTTCACACTACTTTCCTTTTATTATCTTTCCATCTCCTGCATGCTTCCCTGCCATGGGCAGCCCCACTGGATCCCCACTTCAGGAAGGGCTGCAGAACCAGGATTGCTCCTGACATCCCAGTCAAGCATCTTTCTGTGCATTTGGAGTGGAGGTCTGTGGAGTACTGTTATTTTATTTCTCCCTTTCCCCCCTAGTTCAATTTCTGTGAGTGGGGCAAGCTCATTCCTACTAAATCAGCTGGGCTGAGAGGCCAAAGCAGGAGTTGTAAAACCAAAGTTCACAGCATCCTTATCTTTAGCTGAGCCACTTTAACTTTCTAACTATACATCTGGGTACCATATCCAAGAGGAAAAGGATGGCCATTTAAAATGTCAAGAATAACTGCAATCAGTTCTCCTCAGTGCCTCTCTTGAAGAAGCAAAACAAAATTGAAGTGTGAAAGACAGATTCAAGGTAGTCTTCTGATTTTAAGCGAATGAAAAAAGTGAAACCTGTTTTTTTTAATATTAAGACAATCAGAGACCTAATCTCCTTCCAATACATGTGTTTATTTGATCCTGCCATTTCAATGCAGTATCTATATACAAATATGTAAATTTTTCGTAATTAGGCAAACCTTTGGCTCCATTGATAGCTGTGACATAATACCAGAAATCTAGAGGAAAAGAGATACATGACATCCAACAAATATTTACACCCAAGTAAATACTGGAAGCTTCCATTTCAGTCATGAGGAATTACTGCACTAATTCAACCAAACACACTCCTGCATCCTGATTTAAGCACAATCAGAATGCAGGAGATGATTTCAGTATTTTACAGTGTCTTGTCAGGGTTTAAGAGCTTTAAGAAGAGGTTTGGCAGCTTCTTTCGGAGAAGGCAGCTCTGCTTATGTCACGCCTCTGGTCTGCTCTTGGCATGTCTGGGCACCAAATGGGAAAGCTGCCGGGATGGTGTTGCTAAGGCTTAAGATCTAACATTAATAATGATGAGGCAGTTCATTTGTGTCTCAGTTCTCATTTATAAGGCCTGGGCTCAGCCAGGTGTATGGAAGTCTTCAAAAAGCACAGAAATCCCCAAATAAAGTTCTGGGTTTAACCTCTCTAAATTTGGCGGAAGTTTGAACTTGGTGTAACCTTGAGGCCCATCTTTAACTGAAGTGCAGTATTTTGGGAACTCGGGACAAAGGGGAGGGAAAGACCTATTTCAAGTTATACCTAAACCCATGAGAATCAAAGCAACCCAGACAGCTGACAGCTTTAGAGCCAACAAGCCTCCCCCAGCCCCTGAGCTTTCTTAGGCTTCTTGCTGCCTTTAAAATCCGAAGCCACAAGTCTCTCTATTCTTTTGTACCCTCGTAAGTCCTCTCTCCCTCCTACCAATAACCATAAAAAAGCTTTCAGTGTTTCAAATGTACCCATCACAGGTATCATGAGAAAAGCCGACCAGTACCAGGTCTCAACGGCTTGCTTGGTTTTGGGCTGAAATCTATCCACTTCCATTTCAGGCGTCCATCGGCTGAGCCACCATTTGACATGCCTGGCCCCAACAATCACAGGGGCTTGGCGGGTTAAAAATGCTAGGATTTCATTTTATTGCAGGGATATTATTCATTCTTGGGAAGGTTCAAAAGTACATGCGTCAACTTATGTCATCAGGGTCAAACAAAGTGGCATGCAGAATCATAGCCAGATTGCATTGGTGGAGGGGTCTGGAGGCAGAGCCAAAGAGTAAGGAGAAAGAAAAATAGTTTTTAGGATGTACTCTGGATCACTTCATCCTTCGGCAAGAGGAGAAGGGCAGGAGGTAAAGGATCCCCTCTGAGCACATTGCCCTGAACAGCATAAACTGAAATCAAGTTGTGCAGATTTTACTAAGATTTCCACTGCTCCTTGCCCAGCGACATGCCTATGGGTAGGATCATCAAACAACAATGCCTCCTCAATTGCCAAAACGTGCCTCCAACATATACCAGCAAGCCCACAAGTACACACACACTCGCACAATAATAGCATTAGATGCCATTAACAGGCTTTAGCCTTGTTTCTTTTCAGTGGAAAAACTATTTGACATCCCTCAAGCCCAGGCTCAGCACTGCTTGACCCTTTCCCTTCCTTGCCTACATTAAAAGAACAACTAAATAGCTGCACACAGAGCAAGCCAGCCCCTCCTCGCTCCAGGTGTCTGTATTTTACTTAGGGCCCCAAGCTTGATTCAGCTCATACAGTTTCTGACAAGCTTCAGCTGGCCCTCGTCACCAGACAGGCAGATCAATTAACAGAGGGATTTTTCTTCCCTAGCTCTCTTCCTGGACCTTTAACCCCTTGTGTGTCCTAATGCTCTATGAAAGAAGGGCAGAAAGCAAGTGCTGGAGAAAAAGAATTGCCATTTAAAGCTTTGCTTTTTCCTCCAAAACCCCCTGTGCTTTTGCTTTTTCTACCTATCTCAGAACCTCGCCTTTCTGTAGAGACATTTCTGCTTGATCAAACTCCTAATTTTTTCCCATCAGAACTGAAAATTTTGAAATTTTCTTTCTCTTCTTTCTTAAAAAAAAAAAACCTCTTTATATTTTGCTAGCAAAGGGATGAAGTTTAATGTTTTCGTTGGGGTGGAGAACTCTTTTCCACTTGTTCATTTTTCTTTCTCTTTTTCCACTGCACCAATTTTTCCAAATTGCCACATGGAAAGGATAAATTTTGGCTAAAGAGTCTAAACCCAAGTCTGTAGCTGACGCTGTGCAAGCTTTCTTGAAAAGTTATCAGAACACAAATGACATTTCATGGATGGGAAGGAATGAAAAAGAGGTAGAAGAGACCAAGGTAAAAAAAGTGTATGTTCAAAACCTACAAAATAGAAAACAAACAAAATCAATTCAAACTGGAAAAAAGCATAGATGGTTACAAATTGCCCTATGAATGAGAAACAACGTCAACATTGACCATTTTAGTTTGCAATTTAATTATACCTCCATTCGTCTTTGGTGAGAGCGTACAAGAGAGCGTGTCAATGGCATGAGAAGCTCCTGCAGCAACAGCAAAGCATAATAAATAAATTTAATTGCTAGTGATAATAATTAGACATTTCTGTGAAAAACAGTTCCCAGAACTACTGAAAACTATCAAGGAAAATAAATGTTATGGCTACTACAGGGAAATATATTCATGTATATTAAATAGTGATAATTAATTTTAAACTGTTGAGCAGTTTTTATTATTTTTACTTTTTGGAAACCCCCCCCCCACAAACCAAACCAAAAACCCAACAATCCTTTTACAACTCCTCAGGACATGCTGTTACTCGTACAAATGGATTCTGCCCATTGCTTTACTACCAATGTAGTACCACAGCAATAATGACAATGATAATTAACAATAAACACCATGCAACCTGTCGATCTCAGAATGCTGCAGCAATGCTGTACAAAACAACAAATCTAAATGTGAAGACACAAATGTTGCTCTTCCTATAAATAGCCTTCGCCTGGTGAAATACATCTCAGCCTTAGCACACATCATTTTATCAGGCAGACAAGTTTAAACTCTTTCTTGGTAGACATGATAGTTTCCCAGTATCTCTTCTCTGAACCCAGGTATTATGTACTTTCTCAGGACAGTGCAGCAAGAAAATCGAGGATGAAAAATCCCCTGCTGAAGTGGGCATGACAGATGTGGAGTGCAGGGCAGAGTTAAGGGTATCGCCTCTTCTCTGTGGTTTATAGTGCACGGTTTTCTTAGCAAGGAAGGGCAGCTGGTAATCTTTCACTCTGTACGGGGAATCCTTATCGAGGATTTGGGAACTGAGCATTATTTCTTGGATGGATGGGTGCCGTTCAATGTTTTCAACGCTTCTTAGAAAACACGAAGTTGCTGCTGACACAGACAGTGGTAAATAATGATGGCAGGTCACTGATGCACAAAGGAAACAATAAGCCAGGGGAAGTGTAAAATGATAACTTTGGGTAAACAGATTCTAGAGAATAGTTACAGAAGGGGAGGATGGTCTCCTGGAAAGAAACGGCTCCAGAAAGAACATGGCAGGATGGTGGTTATTCAGCTACACATTAGCTCTGTAGCTGGAAGGGTAACTTCAGTCCTTAGGATATGTAAACAGGGGGATATAGCCTAGAAGCCCGAGGTAATATTATCTTTGTCTGTGGCACTAGTGTGACCACTAATGGAATAGTGAATCCAGTTCTGGTGCCTATGTTTCAAGAGGTTGTTGATAAATTAGAGAGAAGAGCCAAGGGAATGGCTAAAGGACTAGAAAACACTGTGAGGATTAGGAAACAATTGTGAGAGGCTCAAAAAGCTCAGACTGTTTAGCTTAATAGAGAAAAGGTTAAGGAGTGACTTGACCACAGTATACAAGAACCTTCACAGGAAACAGAAATCTGATGGAGAGCTCTTCAGTTTAACAAAGATGTACGTAAACCAAGATCTAACGTCTGGAGGTCTTCGAAACTGGATGAATTCATGCCAGAAATTAAGGGGAATTTTTTAACTGTGAGAGTACTTAACAATGGGAGCAGTTTGCTGAATATTGTGGTGGCTTCACCATCATGATATTTTAACATCAGCTTTGGAAGGTCTGTTGAAAGATACCACATCACGTAAAACTGTCCAGGAGTCCTGTGGCCTTTACTAGGCAGAAAGGCAAACTAGGTAATGGTATGGATTCTTTTGCCTTTAGCATCCAACAATTTATAATCTATCCACTAAGTCTAAACATTCGCAGCTATCTTCACTGATGTGTAACAGTGTGTCTGTTATTAAAAAAACCCCACTTTGGTCTGTTTGGTCTGCTGCTCTTCAACTGTTACCAGAGAATACAGAACATGACTCTTACACGATACATGACGCTGAAAACTTTCTAATGTACTTGTTGCTTTTTTCAGAGCAAGCCTGGTTTGATGTTGCTAAAAACAATGACCTTACTTTTTTAGTAATTTACTGTGTAAGGACAGAAGGCCACTTCTCCCTTTTAGTCAGATGATGCCCAAGTTTCACTTTTTTAATGTCAGCATAGAGTTTGCCAGCAATTAATACTGTTGTCCTCAAATGGTCCTGGAGGGAAGCTCAGTGGGTATAAAATAACAGGGTGTTTTTGAAGGGATTTTGTAAATGTGCCATCACAAACTTAAAAAGTGAACTCTCCAAAGTGCAGAATTGCATTACCAGTCCTGCTCATCATGGGTTGCATTAAAATACAAGTCTAATGAGCAAATGAATGCATTCTTCTACTGAGGTTTCAATAACATTCCTTAAAGTATGCCTCTCACTTTTACTTCTTCATCCATCCCTGCAACACTTTGTATTGCACAGTCATTTACTGCGGATTGGTATCTTGTTGAATCAACATGGTTTGAAGATAGTGCCCCTTTGAAAGTTAAAGCTAGGATGAGCAGTGCAATGGGCTGATCAATCCTAGGGTCCCAAACATTTGTCAAATGGGATTTAATGAAAGAGGAGTGTCCTTGCTAACATGCTAAATCCAGCCTGTAATCCCCAGTATAACAAGAAAACAAAGACATTTCCATCCCCTCTTATATCAGGAATAGAGATAGGATGATGGAATGATGTGAACATAAAATAATTGTACACACAGAAGCTTATGCAAAAAGGCTTTGTTCAGAAGTGCTGGAAAGCCACTCACCCCGAAACAATGGGGCAAATTAGCATGCATCCAGCCCAAGGGTGCAAGCAGCACACACACGCACTCCTGGTGACGGATGCTTAGCTCTTGCTGGGAGGTCACCACTACGAATCTTTCTTGAGAAGGCA